>NC_060885.1:18756131-19033631 GCF_014805685.1 Silurus meridionalis
AACTGAATGAATGTAATTAGTGAAAACAGGAGAAACCACAAGGCTAGGGAAAACTCGGGAGAGCAGAAAAGCCAGGAGCCAGAGAAGACAGGAGACTTGGGAAAACTCGGGAGAACAGAGAAGACAGGAGAAGCTATGAGATACCAGGAGACTGGGAAAAACAGGAGAAACCAGGAGGATAGGGAAAACTCAAAAAAACAACAGACAAAGAAATTAAACAAAACAAAACAAACCCACACATATCCAATTTCAAATGCAGGTATCAAGACAGACAAATACCAAGACCAAAATCAAGAAAGAAGATACCACAACAAACATAACATCAACTGCAATGACAACTGTACTGCAACAAAAGTGAAGACAAATATAATGAACCAAGAAAGGGCAAGGCAAAAGGGGCAACTTAAATAGACAGCATTAACAAGGAGCAGGTGGGAGATATTAAACAGTTAGGGGCTAGGGAGTAGGGGATAAGGGAGTAGGGGATAGGGGCCCAGTGGTGGCATCTGGTGGCCAAGGCAAAAACAATCACAAAGAAATGTCCAGACTGTGACATGACATATATATACATACATACATATCAAAAAGCTTAGTAATGCAAAGAGTGATAGTGGGCAGAACTTCACAAAAATAGTTCAGTATCTCAGCAGCATGAAGAAAATGTTAAAGGAGTACACTACACAAGCCCTTTTCAGTATGCACAATAATTCACAATTATTGTGAAATGTGTAAATGCACCCACAAAATGTCAGCTAATGAATGACAAACATTCATTCAGGACAAACATAAACATCTTATTACCCTCACAAATATTTGATAAAGTTTACTTTATTATAAATGTTTATCCATGCCCTTTCCTAAAACGAATTGAAGAGGAAGGCAAAGCAGGTTGAACCTCACCAGTACTCCAATAATATGTTATACACTTTTACAGAGAATGTGCAATGCTTGCATTGCATTCCTGTTGCTTTAGCTTGCCAAAACTATGTCCCTTGTTAAATTGATTCGAGTGTGCTTTTTTCTGTAAAGTACCATTCAGGAATGAACTCCAAACAGCATGGCTGGAAGCCAACTGTTTTAGACTTTTTATTATTCTTTTCATTTCTGAAAGCATTTGGGAAAGTTTTTGTTTGATTCTCTCTCTCTCTCTCTCTCTCTCTCTCTCTCTCTCTCTCTCTCTCTCTCTTTTCTCTGTCTGTCTCTTTGAATCATTCATTCACGCTCTCACCACCCACAAGCTTATTGACTTATTGGAGCTTATTGACAATAATGAGATATCAAGTACAGTAAAACCCCGTTGTATGAGCATAATTCGTTCTTGAAAATTGCTCGTAGGTCCATTTGCTCGTACGTTCGAACTGATTTTCACCATAGGAATGAATGTAAGAGTGATTTAATCCGTTCCGAGACCTTATTCGATCGCTTATTTCTGCACTTAAAAAGTATTTGTAGCCTATTTTAACAAACAAATACACCGCAAATTACCGTAATTTAAACATAATATAACACTTACTCATGTGGTAGTGGTTGATTGCGAGTGTGAGACGCGCACCACGCTCATAACCTCCTCGGTTTCCATGGTAATTCTATTTACTTTCGTTTTCCCAGCACCATCACTGATTTTCTTGGGAGACATTTTTTAAGATTTCTAGTGAAATAAAAATATAAAACTAAAAAAAAGTTAAGTTTTTGCTGCACTGAACAAAGAGAGCGTCCAAGTGATACGTCATCAACTCAGCGACTGATGCGACCCTCCACAGAAAACGGGGAACCGGCGACGTGGGTTTGCTCGTGCAGTCGAAATTTGCTTGTGAAACAGGGTAAGATTTTGCGAGCGAGTTTGCTCGTATCTCCGTTTGCTCGTACAATAGGTTGCTCATACAACGAGGTTTCACTGTACATAAATCAATGCCAGGCCACCTAATAGGCCAGATAAACGGATTTGATAGGAAAGCCCTCATGTGACTTTTCTTTTTTCAGTTTTTAAAAGTGATTGCCAATTATTTGCTTGTTGTGCATTCATCATGTTGTCAATAATTGTGTGGCCACTTAACCACTGAATTATGTGCCAGTTACCTGACTTGGCTACCCTAGGGCTTTTTTAAGTTTTTGTTTGAGTAAATAAATTACCTGCTATTCACATAAATCATAGTAGCAACAAAAGTAACAAAAATGTAAACTATGTTGTACTATATTTGAGTAGAATCGAAAGAAAGAAAGAAAGAAAGAAAGAAAGAAAGAAAGAAAGAAAGAAAGAAAGAAAGAAAGAAAGAACATACTGTATATATATATATGGCCTTCAGTACTTGCTGCCTTTACAGAATAGCAATTAATACCCACTGATTAATCCAGGATAGAGACCATTCTTGTTTACTTTTCTTTTTTGTTTCCTTTCCTATCTATGTCTAGTCGCTTTATTACGCTTTTAGTAATTATTTCTCAATTTTCTCACAGATGACTTACCCTGACACTATTACCTTCAGAATGTTTTCCAAAGGCAGACAATGAGTAAGCCTCTGTGCTTGTCTTGTCCAACCCTGAGAGACAAGCCAATTACTTTGATTAGGACAAACGTGGTGCTAGAATTTGATTAAGTACAGCACGTTGCCCTTTCAAGGACTCCCGAAAGCTTATTCTGTTGCAGCAGTGTCAGCTCTGCACTCAGACAACACAGTCATAGCTCTCATACAAAGAGAAGCTATTGATCATTACACATTTAGTCACTAATTTTGTATGTTTCAGAAGTAATCACTGATATAAAATATGTGCAGTAGCTACCATTAACATGAAATCTTTGATGAAGCTGGTCCATATGAGATATTTACTCCAACACTCATTCTTCCTTTTGACACATTGCATACATCCCATGCATACACACACACACACACACACACACACACTTTCACATGCTCATTAATACATTAATACATTAATACATGTACTACATAATACATTAAGAGCAATGTAGCCCACATACTGACATGTTTCTGGTAGAGGGATTTACAGAATCTACAAGGACACTAGAAATTACTGCAAAGCAACTCTACACAGACAATAACCTCATCTTAAATTCAGCTGGCAGCTTGAATTAATTTAATTGAGAAAACAAACGAAATCCAATTAATTTAATAAGCCTGCTGCATTTATAAATAAATAAATAAATAAATAAATAAATAAATAAATAAAACATACACCAAAAAATATATATATATAAAATAGCTGTTCTTATTATCTCTATGTTGTTTCTCTTATTTTTTATTTGTGTTTAAAATTCACTGAAGTATTGTAACAATGACATGTTAATGACTTTTTGTGCTACTCAGTTGTGTTTTTTAGTTTTTCATAAATGTAGATACAATGTTCAAATTCGCAATGTTTTCCTTTTTAAAGCCTACCAGCAAAATCATTAATTAGTGTCAGACAGACCAACATAAAGACATGACAGTGTAGAAAGACCAACTTTTATTTGCAGAATACTCACTAATAACGTACCATTCAATTTACTAAATAATAGAAATTGAGTTTAAAAGCTGAAGGCTTTTCCGTGAAAGTTGTTGGCAATGAACTGATAATTATTTAGTGCACAGCCACAATAGAACTTACATTAGATTCAAGAAAGTTATGAATACCTGGGAATTCTGAATTTAAGATCATTTTCTCATAGAGAAAAATCATACAGTTTTTCTCTCTAAATATTTTCCTAGTCATTTCTGTGACATTGCATCTACATATCAATCGGCTGAGTGACAAAGACTCATTAAAGCACTTTATGTACAGCATAGGAGTCACAGAATGCAGTAAAAAAAGAAGAGCTCAGCTGCTAATTGAACAATACTTGCTTTTTTATATTCATATACATTATATTCATATTCATATATTTCAGGCTTCAGCATATCTCAAAAGAAAGGAGTCTGAACCAGTGTCCACATAATACACTAAATAATTAAATAATTTTTATAATAGTAAATAAAGTAAATAATTTGACAATATGTTAATTAGAAGGAATATATGTCCATGCATGTATAGTATCAAATATATCTCAAATAAATTGCATTTAATATAATGATAATTTAACTATTATGAAATAAATACATTTTTTACTGTTCAGTTATTTTCATCCAAAAAGTCTTAGTGGTACAAATAGTGTTCTCATACTCCAGGGATTGGAATTTGCTTAGTTCTATTTATTGTCCATGTAAAATGTTCTGTGTAGTCTGTGTAGCACATTTCTGTTTACCTCATAAGATAACTGTTTTATAAACAGTCTTTCTCTAATTAAAGTGCATCTCCAATATATCAGTGTGTACATAAAAGGTGTAATTAGTTCCTGAAATGCTGGAGAATACTCAGAGCAACATGCTGCTAATGAAATAAGCAAATGAATATATAAACACATAAATAAGTAATTGTTATTACTGTGGTTGAATGCACACAAATAGCAAAACAAAACAAAACAGCAACGTTCCAAAATCTAGTGAAAAAAATCTAGTTTTCCCAGAGGAGTTGAGGTTATTATAATATTATAATAAATTTAGAATTAAATATTGAAAAAACACATTTCAGAGTTCAGGTGTGTTTGTGGTCAGAAACCATTGGTGCTCTTGTGCATATTGTTTGTGTAAGGCTTAAAAAAAATTAAATGATTTTATGGAGAAACAACACGGTGCACACAAGTGGAAATCAAAATAAATGGCCTCAGATAGAACATTGAGGTTTCTTTGGCACGCATGTTGATTTTGTTTAAAGACACACAGGATGAGCACTACTGAACACATTCATAACTTTAGCCCTTTAGAATACTTAAGGTTTGCGCTATTATATACGCATTGATTTTTCACACACTGAAGTGCACTCAGATTTGAGCAAATCACACATAATGAGGAAAAAATACATCATTATTTAGACCTCAAGATTGTCTGTGGACCATAGCAATGCCTGGATAGAAGCAGGCTTGGGAAAAACTTGGGGATAACCTCTTAACTCATTGTGTATGAACAGAAGGAAAGAAAAAAGGTACTGCAAAAAATTTCTGCTTGAATTACCTAATATCAATCAAATTTCACCCTCAGTGCTCCAAAAGTGGTGATAATTCTAAATGCCTGTACTCCAGCCAAAAATACAAATACCTAGTGACACCAAGTAGCTGTTTCAAAAAGCTGTCAAGAATTTTTCCTGCAGTCAGGTAAAGAAGTCCAACTTCCACGTCTGTCTTTTAACAGTTCATTCTGTATATTGTCAGTTAGACAGTTTCACAATGTTAATGTGCTAAATAACTTAGATGCAAGGCAAGACTTAGCATCACTAAAAAAAGTAATAGTTTTGATGACACTTCAGTTAATCTGAAAGAGTCAGATATCTGCAGGTTTATTGCTGCATACATATGTGCAATCATGTGTGTGTGTGTGTGTGTGTGTGTGTGTGTAGGTGTGTGTGTGTATCCATGCACATCTTTTCATGAATATTCTAATACATGTCCATAAACTCTAATGTTTAAAGACCTGACTGATTAATGGACTGTTTATCGGCCCTTTGTGCTTTACTAGCGCTAGAACAACATATGAACATAGAGTACATGAGATCTACATACGTCTACACTTTAATGTGAGTGTGTATGTGTGTGTCTGTGTGTCTAAAGGTTCTCTCTTCTACAGGGAGAGAAGTATAAGCCAGGGTTGGTATAATGAGTTTTTTTTAAATTAAACCGTTAATGATGACTAATGCTTATTAACTTATAAGTAACTTATTATTAAGTCTGATTTTGGCCATGATGTAAACAACAGTGCTCTTACATTTCCTTTCTCTATATTAATGACAGAGAAAAGGTTATTGGAGTGATTTGTCCCTAACTGCTTTGAGACAATTATAGTTCGTCCATTGAGTGTGCCAAATGAATTCTTGATTAAAAGTAAGTGCATGTTGTACAAATATATTGAATTTAAGTCTCTATAATTATATTCTTACCCAGACCTTATATATTAGGTATTTGTCATGTGTCCAACTGTGTCCAGACACACAAACCTTTTAAGGATTGCTCATTTTGCATTCAGGAGCAATATCACAATTAAGATCACTTTATTTCTAGGAAGCATACTAATTCATACATTAACACTCTAAGGCTAATCAGTGAACTTTACCACGTAATTAGCTGCTTTGAAGTTTTTTTTCTTGCTGGATTCAGTATTAAGATAAGGCTGCAAGATAAGCCAGCTGGTTAGTATTCTGTACCCAAGGGAAAAAAACGAGTACAAACTGATCTAAAATGAGAATGCATCAACAGAATATTAAATTCAGTGAAGGCTCTAAGATTTAGCGATCCATATCAAGAAATGGAACATTCCTGGGGCCAGTGGGTCCTTACTTTGATCATAACAGACATTGCAAATGCTTCAAAATCAATGATCATTTTGATGGAACAGGTGCAAAATGGATTTTATAAGGACAGGGTAGACCTGTGACAAACCACGTTGAAACATGGAACAGGACATATGCATTGCCTTCCTGACACAGGTAACATTGCACTTAAGCTTAGGTTGAATATTTACATATAGATATAAAGCATGACAGCAGAGCTATGAGGCAAAACAGTAAGAGAAATAAATTGGATATTTCATGAGAACAAAAATCTACTTTAAATAGATGATTCTGATAACTGCACATATTTGATTACCTGTCAAAATTCAACAGATACTGCATATTGTGAGTGAACTAGAAAATCACAAGCACTTTCCAGAGTGCACCTGTGAACATAAATATATGTTCAATAAATGGCAACCATTCCAGTGTGAAGATAATAACGCATTATTTTTTCTATTTTATCTATTCGTATTTTATACGAGTGTGAACAATGTGCACGGGCTGAAAATATGTCATCAATTTAAACTACTCTTGTGATAATATTGATGAAAATATTTTAAGAAGTTGTACTTTATTGTATTACAACTACAAGATGTATTGCATTTTTATATGCTGAGCTTTGTTTAAAGACACAATTTCATAGGTTGTTTAGGAACTGTGAGTTTTTATTATTTATTTTTATTCCATTTTATCCAGGTCATTTTTAAACTTCCACTTTTATTTAATAAATGTAATTCCATAAAATAATAAAATTATAATTATAAGTTTTTGCAAGTTCACTGGGCAGGTACAAAATGTGAACTTTATTGTTGCTGCTTTTTGCTGCATTCTTTCATAACTACTGAAAACCTGAAAATATGATTAATCATGTGACAGAAACAATATATAATATTGATGTTGCAAAAAGAATATTGTGGTAAGTGTGGCTATATTAATTATCCTACTCTCTGTCACTTTATCTTCTGTTCTCTCCTATTTCTAACTATTTTGCTTTATTTCAATAGCCAATTAACATACCTATTTTATATTCAAACATTTAAATATGAAAGACATGTAAATGATTTTTCTCTGTTTGCTTGCCAAACACATTTACACATTGATCTGCAGATGAAAAGCTGTTTACCCTCTAGCTTTTACTAAATAAATCAATAAACCTCAATTCTTGTCAATTCTCATGGACTTCCAGTCCACATTTTTCTCTCACATTTAAGAATTATGATTTTCTCTTGCTGTAAATGACATTCCCTGAATACTACTAGTTAATCAATACACTACATTCACTGCTCAGCTACATAAGTCTGGCTAAATTATTTTAATTATAATTTAAGAAAAGGCTGACATTTTTTATTATATTTCTCTCTCTCTCTCTCTCTCTCTCTCTCTCTCTCTCTCTGCATTTTGGAAATTCTATCATTTTCTTTTTTAAGTTCTTTTAAAACAGCTTTTTAAAGCCCAGACATGGAGGATGTTTGTCCTCTATTCTTTACACACACTCCATTTGCACTTTAAGACTGATGAGGAACAGATACATAGCAAGTTAATGGTAAGCTTTTGATACAGTAACTCTGCTGGGTCCTCTGTGAAAATGCTGATAAGCCCTTGTCTTATGTTTAATTCCCCTCAGAGAGAACTAAAGAATCCAGTATGAGATGTCACCAAGTCAGAAGTCCACATAACTGGTAGTCTTAATAAACAGATATCAAGTAACCTTTTGATATGCAATCCACTATATATTCTTTGTGCAATTTATTTTTTATTCTATCACCCCAAATGCTTACTCAAACAATACTGGGCTGATGCATGACGGATAGAGTATGCACTCTTACTCATCAATCCCAAATCCCAAATACATGTGCTCTGTCGACAGAGAATCTTGAATCTGCATAATGTGTCAGCAATATTAACCTTCTTATGTAGAAGTCATTTTATAACTGCTGTCTGATCTTTCTGTTCCTTTGAAGTTCACTGAGACACCAAGTGGTTGGTGTATAAAGGCCTTCTGTCATACACATGACCTATTCATTTGGACCGCAGAGGGTGTAAATCACCACTATTCTATAAACTTACTGAAACCTACTCTGTTGATGAAGCCAGCATTATAAAATCAGCAGAAATTATTACTTCGCAACAGCAGAAAATAAGGGATATGGAATGTTAAACATACTTTATAAACAAATTCATAAAGGATATCTTTAACACTGGCAGTGCACTTTTAAGATTTTTTTTATGTGGTATTTTTAAGGACTAGTACCTGAATATAAAGTGGGCAACCAAGTGAATATTTTGCATGAATTTTTGCAAAATTGTGTATGTGCATATCCAGTATATTGTGATAATTTGGAGGATCTGAGCTGATTTTACTATATTTATGTCAGCATAATTTTTCATGTCAGCATAATTTCTCAAATGTAGTCAGGAAAAATAAAGAAATATTCCATTTTAGCAGTCATGACTTGTCCATAAGCTCAGGTTGGGCAGAAGTCCACCATACAAATATCGTTAATAAAAAAATACTATAATAATTACTCCATATCCTCCCAGATATTGTAGTCATGGGGTTGTGACATCAACTCCATAGAGTTATTAGTACACCTCATGAAAATAGGAACAAGAGCATGTGGTAATTAACACCTGTTAGAATAAGAATCAGATTGGCCAATGCACTTTCTATGAACATTTTTAGTAAAGGATAAGTAGCAGACAGAACAGATCAGATCACTTGCAACCAAGAAATTAACATATTTTATAGCAAAAAAATTAGATGAAATCTAAATATTATTTTCTTCAAGCAAAACTTAAGTTTAAGTGCAGACAGTATGTAGAACACTTTAATCGCTATTTCATGAAATATTGCAAAGACTGAAATAGAGAAACTGTAATTGTGGAGTGCATAATGTCCATATGTCCAAAAAAAATACATTTGCATTATGTGCAAATGTATTGCCTTGTTTCCCATTCAAAAAAGCTGAGAACATAAAGTCTTTTCTAATGCTGTTTTATTACTGTGTGGTTTTGAGAGTTTGCTTAAGCTTTGTGACCCTGGATAATGACATTATCCCTTATGTGCGCTTTTTATATATGGGACACTCCTGTTGTGTATAAAAGCCAGCTAAACAAAGGTATTTCTAAAACTGTTCAAAACCATCTACTGGGGTTGTTGGAGTATTTCAAATAAATTACTAGTGTTCTATAGAAGGAATCAAGAAAGCAGCTTGACTTAATCCTTGTTTGCCCTATGATATTACAGAACTACCTGTTGGTCTTTACTTTTCTAGAAAGCTAGATGTCATAAAATATATGTGAGAATTGGCTAATAAGAAATTGACAACTTATTTGGAATAAATGGAATTTACATTTTTTTTTAAGATATTGAACTACAAACAGATGCTATTTTATGGTTACTTACACAGTAAAATACTCTCTGTAATGTATGGGGTAATAATACAAAATGTAGATGGTATAGATTATTTAATTTTCTTTTCACTTTCCCAATGCCTTCATTGTCCTGTTGTTATCTGGTATGTAGTAATACATCTGAAGTGCAGCATTGAGGGTCTCCAGAGACAGAAGATATGGCAAAGAGACGGATAGTGGTGCATTACTAAGAGCTTCTTCCCGCGATGCACATTCCTGTTCCTTTACCCCCACTCTCTTTTTCTTCTTCATCTATTGTTCATGAGCTGGCCCTTGTTCTCAGTCCTTAGAGAGGCTGCTAAACAGCTGAGGTGGCATTGCCCACGTTCATCTTTTTCATTGGGTGCAGCCTCCAAAGCTCAGGCCTATTTATCACACACATCATAGGCATGGGTAGCTACAGAAACAGAGGAGGAAAGGTAGTACATGGATAGGGCTAGAGAGAAGAAAGGGCCAAGAGGTAATGGAGAGGAGGGAGATTGGGGGTTAAGTATGGGTTAGTATTGCATATGATTCAGAAAAAAACCTACAAAGGATTGCTGAGGAAAGTGGGTGAATGTTAAGAAAAAATAACAAATAACATAAAACCAGCTGCCTAATATTGTTTATGGACCATTTGTGTCACCATAACAGCACTGACCCATTGAGGCATGGACTCCACAAGACTCCTGTAGGTATGCTGTGGTATCTGACACAAAGCACAACCACAACCACAGATGCTTGATCAAATTGAGATATGGAGAATTTTGCAGAGTGGCAGGGCAAATTATCTTGCTGTAAGAGGCCCCTGCAATTAGATACCATTGCCATGAATAGGTGTTCTTAGCTGCACAAGTGTTTAGGTAGGTGGTTTGTGTCAAAGTAACACATGAATGTAGGGCCTAAGGTTTTCCATCAGAACATTGCCCAGAGCATCACCCTGCCTCCATCTGTGTCTAGTCTAGTTCTGATGCCTATTTTAGGTACTTTCAAGTGATGGACAGGTGTCAGCATAGGCACTTTGTCCAGTCTTCCTCCAGACACATCAAAATACAATGCACTGCATTGCACAATGCACTGTATGTTTTGATAATTGTAGCAATCAGTGCTACAATACCTCTTTTGAATGGTTAATTTTTGCTCCCCACTCACATACAGTAAGTAAGTCTTGCTCACCCATGACCCTGTCATCGGTTCATCTGTTTTACTTCTTTAAACCACTGTTACACAATGCTAGACATTGCATACCATGAACACCGCACAACACTTTCTGTTTTGGTGTTGCAATGACCCAATTATCTTGCCATCACATTTAAGCTCTTGTAAAGTCACTCAAATCTTTATGTTTGCCCATTTTTCTGCTTCCAACACATCAGCTTTGTGAACTCATTGTTTACTTAATTACTAATTTAGGAGTGACCATTAACAGGTGCCATCATCAGTGGTTTTAATGTGTTTGGCTGATCTGCATATTTTGATTTATTATAACATATTTTATATATATATATATATATATATATATATATATATATATATATATATATATATATATATATATATATATATATAAAACTTTCTATTTATGGTACAATACTGACCAGCTATTTTGGAAACTGAGATATACATAATATTATTGGCATACAGTCACTATTTCCTTTTGCTTCTTGTCATGTACAACACATGAACTTTGCATAGGGGCTTGTTAATACATTCAAAATAAGCTATCCTCCTGATCTTATTCTACCTTATCATCTCTTTTCATCTCTTTATGGCTGTCATTATTATATTTCATACTTTTCTAAGCCATTTTGAGCTCCATGGCTACTAGCCTGAGTTCCCTCATTAGCTTGATAGCCTTGTTATCTATCACTCCCACACTGTCCGTGAGTTAGCTATAAAATGTTCTCTTTCTGCTTATTTTGGTTTGTATCTCGTTCCTTAATGAATGTGAGCTCACACTGTGGCTCTTTTTACATGGCTGAATCAAATGTGTCTAAATGTAGGCACTGATTAACACACAGCAGGATTCTAATTGATACTGGGAAATGCTAACTTCCTGTTCTATGCAGCTAATTTGTAGCACTAGATCTGAGGAGACAGGGACCTGTGGAGCAACAGAGCCAGTTCATTTTAGGATTAATGTTCTGCTGAGTCCCTACTGACACTGCTGCATCTCATGAATTTGGTAATATTGTCGCATGGTGCCATCCCTTAATTAGTTTGGCAAAAAGTCACAATGCGTACGTTTAATGAACAGGTGGCTAGATGGTTTCTTTTAAGTGGAATTGTAGGAGAACAAGCTCATGACCTAAGGCTTGTGTCAATGAATGTATCTATATGTGGACCACCTAGCACCATTTACCCTTAAAGTGTTTTATTTGTTTGTTTGTTTGTTTTTGCATCTATGCTTTATTTGTAGCCTTCTTGGTTGAATTGACAGTCACTATCAGCCCACCTTTCACCCTCTCATATTAGTGATGGACATTCACTTGTTCATGCTGGGAGTGCACATGCTGGGAGATACTGACCTGAAGGGCTAAAAATAACTCCATCTACCTTAAGGAGGCTTATACAGCTTTTTTTGTAAAGTCATGACTGATTGTCATCTAGTACTGCCACCTGTGGTTAGTTACCTATCTTATAAAGAGGTGTGCTATATTATCATATTAGACTTAAACCTGAATATTTAGCTTCATTTTAACCTACACAAAACACTTCTAGGTCAGTCAATAGATTGTTACAAAATGTAGCTGCTTTGCTTTACCCAGTCACATTATTCGCTCATGTTGGTTTTCTAGTTATGGTATCAGTGCTTTGAGCTACAGCTTTGACATCAAAATGAACATACCAGAAACATGGCAAAGAACTCCCTGCTGAGGATCGGTTAAAATGATTTACAGCAGAGATGATTTTTACAGAACTGTCAAACGCTTTAAGTGCATGTATTACTTTCCCTAACATCTTGTCCAATCCTGTTTTATTCCTTATTTATATTGCATTCAGTGTAAATAGGATTTATGCATTGAGGTGATCCTCAGCTCAGATTACTGTCTGTGTGGAGTTTCTCAGGTTAATCCACAGTCTCCAGGTTTTAACACCTTGTAAAAATATGCCACTGGTGTGTGTATGAGACTCTGCAATGGAATGTTAACCTATACGGCATAAATACCCAGAGAATTTTTTATGGATGCGCCACGACACGAACTCAGGGATATTAATTATTTATAATTAATGAATTGATTAATTGGTTATTTACATTTTTGTTTGTGTTGCAGTTACTGAAGGTTTTGCAAATACTGAATAAATAATTTATGCACTTAATTCATTGTTTATCAATAAGCTCCATTCAGTGTCCACAAAGGAAGGTGAATAATCCTCTCTCATGCTCGCTCTCTCTTTATGCAGAACTGTGGGTTTCTGAATATGTGAAAAATATACTTTAGTCGATTTACCAAAGGGGGAAATGAGTTTATGAGCTAAAGCATTAGTTGCTGGAATAACAAGAGCCACATTATGTTGCAAGCCCTTGGCAAGTTTTTCTCACTAGTGACTCTTTAAAAATGTCCTGGGTGAAAAGGTGTCGTAAAGCTCTCTCTTTCTCTTTAGTCATAATTTTCCTGCCTTTGGGAAGGATAAGAGGATGCACATGCTAATGTGTTTATCTTTTTGAAAGTCATAAGTATTTTTTTTTTTTTACTTCATCATTATTACAATGTAAAGGCTGTTGTGGACAATCACACCCATGCATGGGCCTTTCCCAAGCTGTTACCACTGTCTCCTACAAGATTAAAGCACAGAATGTGTTTGTATGCTATAACATTAAGATTTCCCTTTCCTGGAACTAAATGGCCCAAACCTGTGACCTGCACAAAGCCCTCAAAGGTCTAAACACTAAAGACTTTTGGTATACACAGACGATATGTTTCAGGAATCCACCTGCCATGCCCCCCTTTGGCAGGCGACGACTCACCTCCAAGTTCCCCACAAGGCGACGGCTCACCTCCAAGTTCCCCACAAGGCGACGGCTCGCATCCTAGACTCTCTGATGCCGACGTCTCGCCTCCAAGCCTCTCCGAGGGTGACGACGTAGACCGGAGTTCCTCTCCAGGCGACGTCACTCCTCCGAGTTCCTTTCCAGGCGATGTCACTCCTCCGAGCTCCTCTCCAGGTCACGTCGAAATTCCTCTGAGGACGACAAAGCCCTCCCGAGCTCCTTCCAAGGTGCCGAAACACTCCAGAGACCTGCCGTGGATGCCGTCAGACCTAATCTCCACAGGGGACTTCGGGTCCTTCTCGACCTTCCCTGGGTTCTTGCCTGTGCGTTCCAAGCCTCCTCCTTCGACCCTGGATGGTTGGCGGGGCCACCCATGGTGTGGGTGGTTTTGGGGCGTCAGGTGCTGCCCCTAGAGGGGGGGTAATGTCAGGAATCCACCTGCCATGCCCGTCTCGGCAGAGTTCCCACAAGTGCGCCGCTCCATTCCAGAGTTCCCACGAGCATGCTGCTCCTTTCCATTTCGTTTGCTCTTTAGCTCCAAGCCTCACTTAAACTAATGGTCATGAGGTTAAATAAGCACAAATTCCCATTATTAGTCTGTCCACTCTTCTGGCGAGAAGAGTGGACAAGTCTTGAATCCCATTCCAGATTTAGAATCTGGAATGGGATTCAAAACACAGACTTGTCAATATAGTGTACACAATATGGACAAAAACTTTTGGACACCTAACCATACAATTCAAATGTGTTTTTAGAACACCTATTCTACATTTAGTCCCCATTTTGCTGTTTGAATAACCTCCACTCTTTGGGGAAGATGTTCCATTATATTATGAAAATTTGTGCTCATTCAGCAACTAGGGCATTAGTAAAGTCAGGTATGGCTGTAGACTGAGGAGGCCTGGGATGCACTCAGCATTCCAGTTTATCCCAAAGGTGTTCAAAAGGATTGAGGTCAGAGCTCTATAGCAGGCCACTCACAATCTTTAACTCTAACCCATGTAAACCATATCTTTATGGATCTTGCATTGAGTGCAGGGCATTGTCGTGCTGGTCTCCTAGTTCAAGCAAAGGGAAAATATAATGCTACTGCATCCAAAGACGTCCTATGCAATTTTGTGCATTTGTGCAATTTTGTGCCTCCAATCTTGTGGTAACAGTTTGGGGAAAAACCTCATATGGCCGTGTGTCCCAATACTTTTTTTCCATATAATGTATGTCTGGATATTGTGAATAAATAATAGTGCATTTGCAGATTTGGAGAACTTTAGCATTTATTCTTATTCGGCAAATGTTGTCTAAGCTCAAATTATGCTTAATTACACTTAATTACACAGACCTCTTACTTTAACTGAATAAACACCAGTTTAACAGAATTGGTTAATTTCCCAGTTTCTCTCCAAAATGATAAATTTATTTAGCTAATATTTGAATGTACCTACATATGTTTTATTTCCTTTCCTTTATTGCATTTTAACAGCTTTATAATTGGAATAATATGACCATTTGATCATGCATATGTGATCACGCAACATTTGAGCATGTCACATGTCTTATGCAGGTGAAGCAGGTAACAGTGGTGCCATTCAGCTTCATGGTTTAGAGTTCATCTCTGGGATTCACATACCATCTACTATCTTCTTTTGGCTGCTCCCATTAGGGGTCGCCACACTGGATCATCCGTCTCCATACCCCCCCTGTCCTCTACATCTGCCTCTTTTAAACCAACTACCTGCATGTCTTCCTTCACCACATCCATGGACCTTCTTTTTGATATTTCTCTTTTCCTCCTTCCTGGCAGCTACATCCTCAGCATTCTCCTCCCGATATACCCCATGTCCCTCCTCTGCACATGTCTAAACCTCAATCACGCCTCTCTCACCTACATGCACTGTCCCTTTCATAAACTTGTTTCTAATCCTGTCCATCTTTGTCACTCCCAATGAAAATCTCAACATCTTCAGCTCTGCTACCTCCAGTTCCACCTCCTGTATTTTAGTCAATGCCACTGTCTCTAAACCATACAACATCGCAGGTCTCACCACAGTCCTATAAACTTTACCTTTCAATCAGATACTCTTCTATCATAAATCACTTCTGCCACTCTTCTCCACCCACTTCACTCTGCCTGTACTCTTTTCTTCACTTCTCCAACACAATCTGCATGACTTAGCAACTGTTGGCACCTGGTAACTGAACTCCTACACCTTCACCACCTCTTCTCCCTGCAACCGCACCACTCCACTTCCCTTCCTCTCATTCCAAACAGGTACTCTGTCTTACTCCTGATTAATTTCATTCCCCTTCTCTCCAGCACCTACCTCCACCTGCTCCCTACTCTCACCACAAATCACAATATCATCCGCAAACATCATGGCAATGGAGACTCCTGTCTGACCTCGTCCATCAACATGTCTATCACCACTGCAAACAGATAGAGCTTAGAGCCGATCCTCGATGCAGTCCAACCTCCACCTTAAACCAGTCTGTCCTTCCTACTGCACACCTTCTTTGACACACCTGACTTCCTCATAAAATACAACATACCATCTACTATACTTGTGATAATTGAATATATAAATGATTGTCACTTAAATATTTAAAATAACAAGTTTGAATAATTAAGTAATTATGTAAGTTTTAATAAGGAATTTAATAAAGTAATATGTTTGTGTGTTGATTGCTCTTAATATATATGCAGGCATTAAATCATTAACAGTTGAAGTGTCATTGGCACCTGAAAGGGCTTGGATATATTGTCTGATGAACTGTAGCAGGCCATGCATTTCACACTTGGACCTTTAGTGGTGTCCTGCCTAAATCAATCCATCTATTAATACCATCATTATGATGCCACGGCTATAGAAACCATCATTAATATACAAAAAAAAAATCAGGATAACAGAGCACTGCATCACAGACAAGCATCTCATACAGTGAGAATGAATGCAAATAATAAAGCAAGAACCCAATTAACACAGTTCAAGTCTCCTGTTACTATTGTGCAACCACAGCTGCACCACATACATCATCTCTAGCAGAAGCATCAATATTAACCAAATAAAATAACTTTAGGTTTACTCTACATTTTTTTCCATACCTTTTTTTTTCTGGAGTTTTCCGGGAGATTTGAAATCAAGGCTAATTGTGTGTTTTTGTGCAAACTCTGCCGAAAGAAAAAACGCAAAAGCAATTTGTATAATGAAAAGAAACTGCTATTAAATCTACATGAATATAGCTTATGCAGTTTGGTAGAAATTGCTACAGTTGCTACAGTTTGCGATCTCTGACTAGTGAAGTCAATGATTGATAAATCAAAGGATGGGAAAATGCTGACGTTATTACATGTTTGCTAGATGGCTCTGCTGTTACTAACTCTAAACCTTTTTGGTTCAAGCAACATCTTCATTCGCATGTTTTTAAAGCTACAGGTGCCCACACTTAGGGCAGATATCTTTGAGAAACATAAAAAAAAATTCGTCAGATTTCAGTCTAAATGAGCATTTGTGGGATGTCCCAGACACACAAGTCTGATCCCAAGTATGCCCTACCTCACAACATACATTACTTAAAGGATGCTGCTAATAACATCTTGATGCCAGATAAAACAGCACACCTTTATATTTAGAAATAGATTTTTCCATTATGTTTATACATTATTAGATTAGCTACAGCATGTTGATGTAAATATATTGGATAATTGTTTTTTTACTAGATTATTGTAAAACCCGTTCATGTAATTAGTTTTTATTCTGTATTTCTGCTAATCATCACCTGCCTAAAGGGACAAGTAAAAAAAAAAAAGAAAAGAGAAAATACACACACATAAGGAAAACATTACATCTGTATTGACCAGTTTTTACGATTTACTTTCAACAACCCTTTCAATCTTTCTTGAAGTATTGTAAGACAGATTACATTTTGGACATTGACTCATCTGTCATCTGTGAGAGATTAGGTTCTTTTTCTTTCTGATGGTGGAAAATGAACTGCACGGTTCAAAACTGAGAGCACTCACAGGCCCACATAACTAATCAACATGAGAGATTTTCAGTGTGTGTGTGCCAGAGAGTTGTCCTGATCACAGGTGAGATGAGAGGGCAAACATGAGTGTACTCCTACTTCTAGTGTCCTCCTCCCTTTATCTCACACAGCTCTTCAATCCCTTATTGAGTTCTATTGTGAATGACTTTGGTAAAGGAATGGCTCTTCTTTCTCCATTTTACTTTGATATCTCAGAAACTAAACAAACCGCTTGGGAAAAGAAACAGTGATTCCATCTGCCCTTTAAAGCTGCACTGGTACCTCCGTGGTTCATTAGTAAGCACTTTAAAGTGTAGACATAAGTTCTGCTAGAGAAATGTCCTCACATCGTGAAAGAGTGGCCTTTTGAAAATCTTTCAAAGTCCATGCAGAAAAATGCCTTCAGTCATTCAATAATGTTAGATGTTCTGGCAGGTATTGCAGTTTTGAGAGCAAATAAAAACTGTTCCCTGTCTTGTGTGTGTGTGTGTGTTTTGTTTTGACTACAAACTGTATACCATATTATAAACAATTTAGCAGCCTAATTATAACCCGTGTTGCTAATACCAGGTAGTTACTAAGGTCCACTGAATGTACATCTTAATGCTTATTGTCTTAGGTTGTTTCCACAAACTTCATACTCACACCCTTCAAACTCGCGTGAAAGTAGAAACTTCCCAATTGCATGCTGACTTTCAAGAGACCTCTCTGCCGGTTACATTCTGCATATGTAATACATGCTTTTAGCTCATTTTAACCATACTGAGCGTAGCCCATTTCATGGGTAATTAAGTGCTTTTTGTGATATTGGCATATGCACATTTTTGAAAATCCCATTTTAGATTTTGTCTCATTTTGCTGTTATAATAACCTCCACTCTTCTGGGAAGACTTTCTATTTGTTTTGGGAATGTGGCTATGGAGATTTTTTTGTTCAACCAAAAAAGCATTAGTAAGAAACAGATATTAGGCAGATATACAAATGTGCATGCATATCTGGGCACATTAAGGTCCACATATTAGTGTGATGGTCAGGTGTCTAAAAACAGAAGTATATTGTTAGACTTAGTCAACTTGTTATAAAGTAATAACATAATGATATATTACAGCCATTTTTTTTATTTTATTTTGCTTTAACTATACTGGGAAGCCTTAAATTATGCATAGGTTTGTGTCAGGATCATTTTCATCACCCACTGCATCTCACATGTAACATTTGTTTGCAAACATTTACTTTCAAGATAATTAGCACTTGAATAAAAAAAAAAACCACAGCTCACCTCACTCTGTGTTTTGTTTATCTTTCATGGTTGTCTTCAATCACAGTCAGGTTATGCTTTCTTTGTTCGTACGTACATTCTTTTTGTGTGACAGTTTGTAAACTTTCAATATATTTAAACAAATGTACCTAACCTAAGAGCTTAACAATCTGAATCAACAATTGCTAAATATTAGAAACAAATGTAGTAAATAAATGATCTCAAAATTCCTTGCTATTATTTTCCTTTATTCCTGTAAAGACATATTTTGCAATTTTTTAAATGGTTTATACCAGGGGAGCCCAATACGTGCATCGCAATCTACTGGTTGTTTGCAAAGGTAGTGTGGGTAGATCGCATGACACGCATGACACGCATGACATTATTTATGCATTTTTATAGTAGGTAGATAATTTTGACTTGGTCATTTTAGTTTACAGTTTTCAGATCTACATATATTAGAATGTAGCAGTATTTCACCATGTAAATGTACTGGAGAGAATATGTTAGCAAAGTAAAAATATCTTGAATAATTTATCTATTTAATTTTAGGTGATTATGATAAGTGCAATATAAGATTATTCTGCCTGTTACCAGAAGCTTTAAACAATTACCCATGTCCTAAATGTTTTTTTTTCTTTAAAATTCTAAACTAGATTTAAAAATCATTATATATATATATATATATATATATATATATATATATATATATATATATATATGTCTGTTTGAATCTTTATATTATAAACTCAAAATGACTATCTTTTTTTAAAATTGTCACGTTTTTTGCATGTAAGAGATTTCCCAGGCAATTACACATAGATCATGTCACCAGTCACAGAAATGGATTCAGTCATAACTTTCATTCTCTCATTTCTGTAGCTATTTTAAAATAATCTTTGTTATAGAGGACACACACATACACAATTATTTACACCTACAAGTAATTTATCTTAGTCAATTAGTGAGAGGAAAACCCCACCGACATAGGTAAAAAAAAACACATAAAACACCAAAGTATCCTGAGCTCAGCATAAAACAAGAATCCTAGAGCCACTTGAATGTTTAAATATCTTTACATATGTATATATGGGTCATGATTATTTGGTATTAACAAAGGTGTGTATGCATTTGTATAATTTGCACACCATATTGAGATAAAATGCATATACACAGACATTTTATACTCATTTCATACTCCTGGCACTTCCTAATTGCTATTTTAAAATGAACAGGATTTGCCTATGCCCTTTCATATACAGATAATCCTTTTAAATCATCACCCACAATCACATTCTTTCAACTCCTGATAAATCATCCAAGCCATATAAGCCTATTAATTTAAATTATTCACTCTTAACAGTTATTTTCTTTGTTCATCGGTTGAATTCTTGACATGAATTTAAAGAAAGTGCAAAGCAAATTCAGGCATTAGAAATGCTAAGTTGTCGCACCACCCTCTCCATCAACCCTTTACCTCCTCCACATTATCACTTTCATACACTTCCCTTCGCAAACTAACACTTGCACCCACACACGATTCCATCAGAAGGTTCAACGCTGCATGTGCTGTCATAACAATTTCGGTATGCTGTCACTCAGGCCATGAATAATGATATCATTTAGGTTTTAAAACCTTGAGAGTGTAACACACACATACACGTTCATTTCTCCACTGAGAGAATGGTTTTAAAACAGTAACTATCATGATCATTTTTGAAAATTATAGCTCTTGATCCATTCGTAAATGATTGAATTTGGGTCACTAAAATTTTAGTATGACACATTTTCCTGTCAGTGGCAAAGCATGCACTTTGTTCCACCCTTTGTTTTGCCAAGACTCGTGCTTTTCACTCTGTGTAACCCATTAAGTAAACCAAGCAAGAGAGTCTGGTGCCACCAAGTGATCCTACCAAGAATTACTTTAATACAAACTATAAACATGAAAAAAATAAATTCAAAGTCAGCTCATTTCAGTCAGAATGAAAAAATGTATTAACTGAGTCAAAGGAATCACTTAAAGTCATATTAAAAAAATAGACAACTCACTCCTAATATAGACGATTTATTGAGTTCAATTTAAACTGTTGTGCTGAAATATAAAGAACATCATAATAATTTAATCAATTAAATGCCTTCTTATTCTTAAACATTCATCAAAGCTGAACTCTAAAATCATTTTTTTTTTATCTTCCAGTAATATTTTTCGAAAATAAAATTAAAATACATTCAGTGTCACTTACATTCGCTTTTTGTGGTGATTTCCAGAGTTAAAACCCATCCTGCATTCTAGCACCATCAGAAACTGTGTAGAATCATAAGTATATTTATTGTATAATTCATAATATAACAGATGACTGATGCCACCTCCTTATTTCAACATCCTTACACGATGAACTTTGAGAAAAACTGGATAGAAAAATGTCTATAGATGTTTTCTAAGCTATATAACATGGTTTAAACTTGGAGGACATATAATCAGTCTTGCAGAATCTGCTCCAGAAAAAAGAGGAGGCTCCTCAGTCCATATATGTAGCCATCATCTGAGCTGTCACTGGGAAACACGTGGGCAAAATCAATCATCCTGACCTCCACATTTTCTTCTTTTCCTCCTTTTGAACTCTCAGACACAGTGTTTTTTTCTTCAAACATGTCAGTTGTTATTCCTTTACCCTGGTGATGTAGAGAGTGAGACCCAAACCCATTCACTTTCTTCACATGGTGAATGGCATTGTGAATGCTAATACAGTTTGCCTGCTTGCAGGAACTCTTCAACTTTGAGTTGGTGAGCTGAGCATTGTTGTTCTCTGACTCAGCTTGTCGATATCTCTGTCCTTTCAGAGCTTCAATTTTATTCTTTGTATTGGCTGTGTGAAGAGAGCCCTCATACACAAACAACAGAGAGCTGGCATAGAAGTGGAGCTGCTTCTGGCCCTCAAACCAGTGCAGGATGTCATGGATTTTATTAATAATTATGGAAATGACATCTTTTCTTAGCTCCTCTCCATTATGAAAAAATGTAGCTAATCCTGTAGAGAAAAATAAAAACAGAATACAATACTTAATATCTGCACAGAATCTATATGAATGGAGTATTTATTTTTTTTCAGCAACTAAGAGTAATAAATGTGAACAACTTGTTCCTTTATTCTCTGCAGCCAAGCAAATCTCATTCATACCAGTTTTGAGTGTTTCCTTTGTAAGACTGCGTCCATAGAACTGTTCATGGCTAATATAGGCTCCAGAAGCTATGTGGTAAACCTGAAAATGAGCAAAGGAGACATGAAGACTAAAAAAGATTATTAATTAAGAGCATTAATAACATTTCTGTTTGCATCTTTGTTGTTATTTGGAGCCATAAATGGGTAAAAAATTATGAATGTACTGGTTTCGCCTCCTACAGCACCAGATGCATTTCGTTTGCACAGTTGATGGACATTTTGTCCAAAATATACTGCACCGATCTGGTATACTTTTGGAAGATTTATCAGCCAAAACAATGTTTATCCAAGCCATGCAAAAACATTGTGTGCATTTTGAGATCATGATAGGCTTTTTAACATTATTTTTAACAATAGCACCTTAATTCTGAAGCTAAATGTGACTATTTGATATTTTTTACATGTGATCTGAAGATTATACAGATATTTAAGGAAATAAAATCAATTATTAAAAACTGGATAACAAGTAATGCAAATAATGAAGATTAGATATAGAAAAACACGCTCACCCTCATTCCTAGAATCAAGAAACCAATCTCTTCCATTAGAGGATACTTCCTAATCTGCTCTTCCCTCTTCTCTTGTGAGGCAAATGGATCATAGCTTTTCCTCCCAATCTTCACATCCATTATGCACGGACGTACAAATTTCCCGGCCACATCCTCCAGCTTCAGATATAGCTCTATGAAAAAAATGCACAGCTGAGAAGAATAGTTTCACAGATTTACTGCATGAACAAATTTGCCTTTTGGTATGATTAGTTGTGTTGTGCACTATGCACAAATCTGACTTAGCGGTATTATCTCCTCTATTTAGATTTATTGTTCTTGTTCAACATGAGGAGTAAACTTGTAATAGTACTTAGATCTTGTTCAACATGAGGAGTAAACTTGTAATAGTACTTAGTTAATGCAATTTCAATGCTAGGCTGCAGCACAATCAACTGATTAGAGTCTCCATGAAAAATGCTTTATTGTATTACTGTGGGCTGTTGCAAGGATCGTTTAAGGTTCAAAGTTTAAAAAGTTATACATTAACATATATGCAAATAGCACAAGACTAAGTACAACTACTCTGTAATAACAACCCCTTCTTTCTCTCTCTCTCTCTCTCCCATTCTCTATTTGTCTCTCTTCATGCACACACCCCTTCAAGCACATACATACACACACACAGCATTTATTCTTTAAATGCTGACTCATGCACTGACTCATAGACATGTCAAGGAATATACTCTACCCATAATGTCCCGCTCAGCTTACATTCCACTCACTTCCCAGATAAAACAGGGGTTCTGCTACAGCATCCTGTTCCAGTTGGACATCATGTCAACTATGCAAACATAGCCCATTTACTGAAAGGAGACTCCAACATAAATCATTAACCAAAGACACAATTATTTATTAAGGAATAACTTCATTAAATCAGCCGTTCGTCACACGTCAACATGAATTTGCAGTCTATAATAAAACCTGAAGTAAAGTAAACCTAGCCATAGATTTGTGTTGCTTGTTGGAAGCTGTTGTTTATACATTACATAGCCGAAGGTTGGTTGACACCTGAACACAACATTCATGTGTGTTTTTTAACCTTTCTTTCCAGATAGGTAAATACTGAACAGTCATATCCTGTCTCACCATTTGGTTTATCTGGAGTTGACCATGTGCCATGGTATTTGGGTAGGTGTTGTTGCAAGGCCAACAGGTGTGGATCTTTACAGTCTTGAGCAAACACCTAGAAAGAACACAATCAGGTAAGGGTTGACTTTATCTAACCTACACTTTATTTTCAGTATACTTGTGTGTAAAAACTGTGATACTAAAATGTGTTGGATTACTGATGCATTGGCAAATTAAATAATGTTGAATTTGTGGATAATACCTGCTTGTAGAAGTGCATCTCGCATGGGCCTCTGGGTGGAGGCTGTAGCTGTTTCAGTACCGTGCCATCAAAGTTCTGTAGGATACCTGAACATTTAGACATACACGCAAACAATTCTTAAGACCAACCATAAAACCTGAGCGAGACCTAATGCAACACAATACATTAGAATGGTTTTCAAAAATAAATGCTTGACTCTTTAAAGCCTTAAGGATTGTAAAGCCATTGTAAGTAATAAGTGCATCTGTCAAATGCTATAAATGTAAAGATACAGGAAAACTGTGTAGGAAAGTTCTGATACTCTAAACAAATGTAAATGTATTGCATATATATGTAAATATACAATATACATATTTTCGGGTTGGGGTTTTGTTCTTGCTTTGTTCGAAAACATTTGAAATGATCTAACAGCAATTCAAATACAGCCAAAAAGGTTTTTAGTACAGCATTTGGTCTCTATTGTCTGTAAATGTATTTCGCTAAACATATAGAGCAGATTAT
Organism: Silurus meridionalis; assembly: GCF_014805685.1. Classification (NCBI taxonomy): domain Eukaryota; kingdom Metazoa; phylum Chordata; class Actinopteri; order Siluriformes; family Siluridae; genus Silurus; species Silurus meridionalis. The sequence continues at coordinate 18,780,757 of NC_060885.1, forward strand.
TTTTTAAAGATCTCTCTCCCTGACACACACACACACACACACACACACACACACACACACACACACACACACACACAATCCTTGATTTCTATCTTAAATATGATATGTTTTACAGACATACATAATTAAAATAAAACATTATTAGGGAGAGTGGAGTTTTCAGCAGAGCAGCTGGTCCCACGCTTGTAACTCTAAGTGAAACAACTTGCATTTTGTTCTGGTTTTAAAAGAGTTTACTGAGCAATAACGCAGTATATTCTGATTTTAGATGAATAAAGCCAACAAGGCAAAGAGAAGAAGGGAATTACTGACCGACTTTATGGATGCCGTACTTGTGTCCAGCCACCTGGTGAGAGAGAGGCACTGGATCCCGCGCGCGCTCTGCTCTCCTGCTCTTCCATCCTGCTTCGTGTTCATGTCGCACTTCATCACCTGCACCTACACATGACTTTAATACCTGATTTTCTGCAGCCATTGTGAACTCCAGCCCTACCTATCACATCACATCACATACCGTAATCGTGTTCTCTTACTCTGAGCTTCATGTTACCGGGAAGTCACACACCTCACGTAGGTGTCTGCCTGTATGTAGATAAGCAAGACCAACTTTGACCGACGGAAGATTTATAGCTACACAGATTCCTTCAAACAGTTCTCCAATCCCAGCGACCACACCCCGCTTCCTCGTAAAGAGCAACACAAAGCTCTACAACTGTCCTGTTTGCTAAAGTTCATTCATTATTTATTAGCCAAACGAGTCTCTCAAGACTTCACACCCCAAAACTATTACTCGGAGTGTGACTGCCTCTAACATGGGAGTAATCGTTAGTCTTTGGCTCGAGTTTCGGTGCGGTTTTAATGCTCATTCATACAATCAGTCCTGGGGGTTTTTGAAAGTAAGGAACACATGGAGACCAGAAGAGAAAATGTTAACACTTTTTAACGATATTTCAATTGAAACGTTACAAACTCGAACAGAGTTTCGCTTAATACCACAGGGATGGTGTTGACATTTTTCACAGCAGCTCCGACATTACTGTAAACCAAATAACCCACTGCTCTCATTCTAATATATGATCATGTCTGTAGTAATGAACAACTGAAAGAAAACAGACGCTGCCTTCAAGTATAGTTTTCAGTAACTACATTTTTGAAAATGACTCTCCAGTGTCAGGCTTTTTTCAACAAGCATGGGAGCATAATGTCTGTAAAGAGTTTTGTTCACTAGCTGAAGGTTATATAACTGCACCATAGGTTCAACTGTACCCAAGTATGAAAAGTTATTCTTATTTGATGTTTTCATGTGAAAAGTGACTTTTACTGCTTTTCCCAAAACTGTATGCTGATTATTGGTGTTTAAAATGCATCTGCTACCCCCCCAAAACTGAATTAGCAAAAACATTCGCACAAAGTAAGTTTTTTAAATTTTTATAATTTGTTAAGATTCCACCTGCTGTCAAATTAAAATTAATGCTCTAAACCCAGTTATGTTGGGTTTGCATTCACTAAATAATAAGCATAAGCAGTTTTACCAGGTTGGATTGGTTGTGGGTTAAGGGGAATATAATGTTTTCACAGCAAATGCAATGTTGGCAACAAAGGGCAATGAAAAGGAGAAAGTGCTTAATTACTCTGCAATTCCTAATATTCGGTACAGTTCATTTCAGTTTTATAAGACCATTGCTCATAACAGTTGACATAGTCACGGTCAACATTACAGAATTTTGAGTCTAGGTCTAGATTGCTAATGAGCAAGCCAGAGGCAACAGGGACCAAGAAACACCACTGAGAGGACATGAGGAAGAAACATTAAGAGAAGCACCAAAAGGGATCATAATCTCCTCTGGGTGACAGCAGATAGGATTGTGATCATTACAGTACACTCCTATAGAACATACAAGGCAAAAAGCAGCTAATGTTTTGAAAAGATACAGAATGGTATGGGCATGCTGTGAATATAAGTTCAGAAATTAACTCGAATTCACTGCAGCATTTATACAGTGCAGTAGGCAGGTTTTATCTCTAGGGTATCCAGGTGAGATCTGGATGATTCATACCATCTGATCGGAATCAAAAGTGCAAATAGCCCCAAGAAAAGGAAGCAAGAGAACCAGAGCAGGAGGGGAGTATTATATTCAATCAAGATTTTCCTGCAGTTTAGAGATATCATGGCTTAATAAGTGTGTCAGGATGTTGCCACATAACAGCAGGATTACATGTTAGGCCTAACTGATATCCTAACCTGTTTACCATACACTCCACCTGTATTAATGAGCAACCAGATTTGTATCTTTGCTGTTAGCAGAATGTCTAAATGAATAAATGCATCTACCAAGCCTGTGATTTTGCCCTGAGTATTTGCTGGATGGCCATTAAATGCCTGATAGACTTTGTCAGAAAAGGTTTTACCTCCTAATGAAATTTGCATTATTCTAGATAATCATCTATGGCAGAAGAATCAGTGCTTTGTAGGTAAGTAGTAGTATGTTTTTAAACACAGACAGAAGGTGTGAATTATTTTTGTAGAATAGTTTTGGCTGTAACATTAACAATTATTTTATATCAATGCACATATTCTAATACAGTACTATATATATATATATATATATATATATATATATATATATATATATATATATATATATATATATATTGCATAGTAACAGGGACATTTATAGGGATTTGTATATTGGACACCATATAATCCAAGGTTAAACATTTTAGTGTTTTTTATATTTAACACATTTTATAATCATACGTTATGCTTTTTAAGGGGTCTGTTATATGACATTTATGGAGGGATTCTCAGATGTAATTGCAAAAGTGACTGTGCTTTGTAAAATTTCCCACCAGAGGAAAGCGTTTTGGACGAAGAAAGAAGTACACTTTCTGGTTTTATCAGTAAAGTAACAGGCTGCATTGTTTTTAAACAAGACAGAGAGAAAAATATAGTGAGGTAGTGAGGGAATGAGTTTATCATTGCTATAGCATACAATAAATGAGACAATGAAGTGATTACACAAGATTAACAAGATACAATATTACAATACTTGTTATAATTTTTAAATCATTGTAATATAAGAAGAATAAAACATTTTGTTTAAAAGGTTATACAAAAATAATACACTTCAGGGAAGCACATTGAGACAAGTGGAACACAGAACCACATACTGTATGTCAAAGTCCAGTTTTAAGGAATGATTTATTCTCATAGTAAAATCATAATAAAAAAACACACGGCACAGGCATTACCACAGCATTTTTTACTTATAAATAAGTAGTTTCGACTTATTATTGTTTGTTAAGTGACAAAACTCAAATGTTGTACCTGTATGTATGCTTATTGTAATTTTGGGCATTTAGTCTTAGTTTTTTAAAAATTCCCATGGTTATCTGAAACAGTCCATGTGGCCTGTGGCATATATATGTATAAATAAAACAATTATCAAATCACTTGTGTGATTTCTATCATCTGTATCATCAGTTCCTGGTATATTATTACAGCACAATTTTTCAACTAAGCAAATAAACCAAATCTGATTTCACCCTCCTGTGCTCAGCACTTAACGTTTGTATTACATCATATATATTTTTTTTTATATTTTGCCTAAACTGGACAAATTATTTTCTATTTTGTGACCTGCTTAAACTTGTCTTTTGATTAGATTACTGAGAGACTGCAGAGAAAAATACAAACAAACATTTGTTCTTTTATACAGTTTATGTATTTTTTTTGGTTCATTTATTTTTATGGCTTTCAAACATACAATCTTGTCATGCCACATTCACTCAAGTGCTTTTGTCACCGTTGGTTACAACAAGCAGCTAGTGTGCAGGAAAAACTATGTGAAAAATGTAGTGCTAATTTCATCACTAACATTAAGGTACAATGTGGTGGTATTTTCTCAATATTTACATCTGCACTTAGACAAGATGGAGAAGAAAAAAAAATGAAGCATGTACAGACATTCAGACACAGGCAGCTATAACAAGAAAACCCAAAATTTTAGTATGAGGCAAAATATATAGTAATCTCTGTCAGTGCATCACTTGGGATTGCAAATGTCTACTCTGTGTACATCAACTCTCACACTCATGCATCCTTCCTTTTAATGATCAGAGGTCCGACATTGTCCCCTGTTTCTTGATTGTGTTTTGCATGAGCACCATCACAGTATGGAAACTGAAAAACAAAAAAAATTAATTGTAATTGTATTTTGCCAGACAGAAACAAACTAACATGAAATAGGCAAGGAAAATTATATACAGGCCCCTGCAAAACTCTTGTTCTTTTATTTTTTCTACAAAAAGAAGACATTTGCATTTGACATCAGAAGATGAATATGAGATGAAAGCTGGCGGACCCCCTATATGTTTTATATGTGTAAAATTATTGGTCAAAGTAAAAAAATAATCAACTGACAATCAATAAATTGTTTCATTATTATTTTGTGATGTTTTCCAGGTTTGTAACACTTCTTCTCTTTCAGTTATTTGTTTTGAAGCATTTCTCCTTGCTATGTCTATCCTTCAGGAGGAGCAGCTTTCCACATTTGAGTTAAAGTCTGGCGAGTGCTTTGGCCTTTCTAAAACCTTCCACTTTTTTGATGAAGTCCTTTGTTGTGTTGACAGTGTGTCCCGAGTTTTTCCTCAATTAAATTGGATGCAGTTCACTGAAACAACTGAGACTCAATATGTTTCTGTAGACTTCGGAATTCATTCTGATCCCGTTATTGAGTTACATCAGTAAAGATTAGTGAGCTTGTCCCAGAAGCAGTCATGAAAAAGCCTTCACCCAAGCCTCTACCATGCTTGTCCATGCATCTTCCTTCACCACACTTTGGCCTTTCCATCATTTAATTCATCTTCTCCTGCTTCCATATCTTATTGCAGTATGGCCCCTATATTTCTGCTCTCGAAGTGTACGTCAAACAGTGGATTCATGTGATGCCTTCAACCCTGCCCTGCTGAGGTTGTTGGTGGTGTTACTGGCTGGTGGTTTTAGTGTTTTCTTCACAATCTTGTAGTCATCACCTGCTGTTGTATTACTTAAAAGACCTAATGATTTATCATTCCATGCCAGTGGGTTTTTTTTTTTTTTAGTACAAATACAACCCAGAGCTCAAGCTAAGAACAGACAATTACAGCTTAAAACTGTTTTGAAAGAATAATCAAACAGGGCTTTAGTAAAGCATTCCCCTTCATGATGTATTTCCACGCTTTACCACTAGAGGGAGATTCACAGTTTACCATTCCTGATAAGTTACCTATGTGACGTCACATTGCCTCGCCTTCGACCGAGTGTTCAAAAGGCCAGAACACTGAGAAGCAGCCGTCATTTCAACATCGAACAGCAGCTAGCAGAAAACAGTATGAATCACACCACACACACGATCAAATCCTAAACCCAATAAAGTTTAAGTGTTCTGAATCCTATACCGTGTTTTCACTGACACGCAGGAGCGAGTACAATCTCCTGATCAGCGTACACCGGATAGTAAACTTCCATACATTGGGTCCTTCAAGCCAGATAGTGAAACTTCCTTACAATTGGTCCTTCAACCTCAATAGTAAAATTCCTAAAAATTGGTCCTTCGAGCCAGATGTCCTTCATAACAAGGGCAAAAGAAACAAGAAACAAAAGGTGTTCAAACAGAAGGTGCGATGTGCTAAGTTGTCCAACAAGTCTTATGCTGAAATCCTGCTCTATTATCTCATGTTCATTATCTGAAATGCAAATGTTTTGAGAAAAAACAAAGAATTTGTCTTGCCGTTCCAATATTTTATGAACAGGCGTATAAGCCTGTTTTGAGAAGGTTAGGTTGAAGTGTACTTTCTGAGATGCATGCAAGCATTGTTGTTTTTTTTTTTTTCCAGATTCCAGACAAAGTTATCTTTTCAGTTGGAGGTGGAACAGGCGCTCAATAAATGAAACAAAGGTAAAATTTATTGTTTTGTTTGTTGCCCCTTTCAAAAGCACCCATGACATCACTATGAGGCAGGTGTTTAAAAGTAAGGGGTCAGGGGAAAGCCATTTTGGCATACAGTATGTATATTGTTGGGTATTACCTTCTTGGATCTCCAACATCTACAGTAGACAGCCTTATCTCCCAGGTCCTCAATATCAAAAGCGTGCACCACTTTGGGGTTGTCTTTCTGAAGATCCAGGTTCACTTTGGGTTTCACACATTTAGATTTGGAAAATAATGTTTTGTGGATCAGGAAGCCGACGGCCATGGCTCCAGCAGTGACCGAGAGAGCAGTTATCAGTTCACCTGTTAAACAGGAACAACAACATTCATAGTTAGTCTCTGTGTCCCTCAGACAGACAGACAGACAGACAGACAGACAGACAGACAGACAGACAGTCAGTCAGTCAGTGTGTGTATGTATGTGTGTGTGTGTGTGTGTGTTATGTAACGTGAATATGCAGGTTTCGCCTCGCGTCTCACACACACTAGACTCCACTCCCTGTCTCTCCTTCCCCCATAGTAAAAAGTGTTTTCCACTCGGTCACCAGTAGAACTCTGAGGTCAGGAAACTCCAAATGATGTTTCCCTGATTGCGGCAGTTGTTTTAATTAAATAAAAACACATTGATCATGTACAGAGAGACACACGAGCCGCTTTAAAAGCTACCTTCAATTGTTAACACGATCCTATATGTCAGATCATATACATATACACGCATAGATAGATAGATAGATAGATAGATAGATAGATAGATAGATAGATAGATAGATAGATAGATAGATAGCATTAACATTACCATGTGTACAGCTGCATACACTGCATAGTATATAAACATATATGATCATATAGGATAAAAAAATTACCTTTAGACACAGTCCGTGAGTTACTCATGGCGAGATCGAGGAATCCACGGAATAATAGGAATCAGAGGAATCACGTGTCTCACGAGACCGCACCGTGTCCTTTATGAACGACTAATGACCCATATTTTAAAGCGCTACCAAGCTGTCGACGAATCGTTCAAGTGAATCAACTCTGCAACCAAATCGCGCATACAAAAACCTGCGCACCCGCTCAACTAAAGTCCCGGAACCCACTTTTTTTACACCAAATCTGCACCAGTAAGCTAACTAAAGGGTATATTATGTCCGCAATAAATGCAATATGAAATTTCATCTAAAGAGATACATGGCAAATAAGTCAAATCATGTTAACGCGGTGCTAGAAAGAAATACGCAGATAGACTTAATTCATATGCGCCTGTGACTGAAGAGTGGGAATGATTTGTGATGATAGTTAGGAAGAAATTCTCCAAATGTAACAAGTATGACAAAATTGCGAATAATAAAATATCGTTTAGTGCGGAAACAACCAAATACACGAGGTATGATTAATTTAATTGTTGACGACTTTTATTTTAAATGTCAAGTTCACGTGTGGGAACAGGAAGCGATACCAAATACCGGTGTCTAGAATTAAGTTCTATCCAGTGCAGCTTCTGGTCTGGTTATTTTAGGGATCTGTTGCTCGATATGATTTGTAAGTATCAGTATATATTTTGTGTGTGATTCTATAAACAGTTGCTATTAAATGTTATATAAAAACAAGAAAGAAGGTAAGAAAGAAAGATAGTACTGAGTAGTAGTAAATGAAATGAATGTTTGGTGATGGCTGTAGAATGCCAGTTTGTTTCTCAGCTCTTGCTGCTTTCTTTGCACACACATTCATATTCAGACGAAGACAAAAGAAGTATAGTTAACGTTGATGAGACAGAGGGAGTCAGCGATGTAAACATGACTGAGAACAGAGACATTCCTAATCACCTGATCATCATTAGCATTTTCCCCTCATAACGCCGAAACGAACATAAATTACTCTTTTTTTATCGTACAGATTAAAGCAATACATCATTCGAATCAGTAAAGGGTTTACTTTCATTTATATAAACTCAATAACAACAAAACGCTGTGCTTTTGTAAAAAAAAATAAAGAAAACAGACAGGGGGCGCTCTCTGTCATTTCGGTCAGCTCTTTTCACAGACACAAATTAAAAAACCTGAATCTCAGTGAATACTTGCATCACAAACATGAATAGGAAGGAGGTACATTTTCTCCAGTATAAACCTCATTAGCCGTCTGTGTGGAAACATAGCAAAGGTTCCAAAAATGTGTGATTAATCGTGATTTAACTCACGACAATCGTGCGATTAATCACGATTAAATATTTTAATTGATTGACAGCCCTATTATTATTATGATGTGAGGTCCAGTTACTAGTGTGACACTAAAACCGATTAGAACCAACCTTCGTCTTCGGCAAACGTCTTTACTTTAACTTGAGTATTAAAAAAAAATATAGTCAACTTTTACCAGTGTATTTTAAAACATGAGTATCTGTACTATTTATGTGAAGGATGTGTGTACGTTTGACACCTCTGATATTCAGCTGGAACCTAGATCAGTTGATTTACATGTGTAACGTGTAAATACAAAAATCAGATCTGCCAATACCTATAGATACGTGCCATTTAATTTAAATTGCTTTCAATAAAATGGAGTACATGTGTCTTCTCTTACTTGCTGAAAGGACATGAGTGGCAGAAGGAAGGCAAAACCCAACCGGGGTGGAGGACGCTTTAATAAAGGTGGTGGAGGTGGTGGTGGTGGTGGAGGAGGAAAAAAAGCATTCAGCGACTACGATGATGGTGATTTTACCCTGGACCTTGGATCTGGTCACTCCACCAAACCTCCTTCTAAAGGAAAAGGACGAGGGGCTTTTACAAGTAGAGGCAATGGGGGCAGTAGAGGAAGGGGAAGAGGCAGCTCTCAGGGTCTTTCCAGCGGTGGCTACAGGCAGAATGAAGAGGGGCTAGTTCAGAGTGGATCTGACCGCTTCAAGCATCCATTACAGAAGATACATATGACATCAGAAAACAAGCTACACGTAAAGGAATTACTGAAAGAACTTCAGAGTCAGGAGTACAATACTCCGAAAAGGTTAGTGGCTATAGGGACATGTCTCATGTTGTTAATGATTTTAATTGTTTAACGCTTAGACTGTTTAGCTGTGTAAAAACACCTGGCTATGAAATTTTAAATTCAGCCTTCAAACTAATTTTAGACAGAGGATTTAAAAAAAGTCTCATTTATGTTTTATTTGCTCAGTGGCTCAGAGTATGAGGGAGAGGAAGAAGAGGAGGAGTATGATGAGTTGGACCATCGTGAGGAAGGTCAGTTTTGGATCACTCAGGATGATGGTGTCGGCTGTGCAGAAGACGATGTCTGTGAAGAAGATAGTGAGGAAGAATCACGTCCCAAACCACAACCTGTTGTTTCCTTGTTTGCATTAGGAACACTCTGCAGGTACTCACTTTCACTGTGCCTTTATTTGTGTTTTTTTTTTTTATATTTTGAGATCATGCATTAACCATAATCAGGCATATTAGCATATAGTTCATGTTTTGTAACGAATCTGTTTCATTGTTGCAGGGAATCTCTTTCTTTTGCTCTTTGAAATGCAGGATATACTAATATTGTAGTAGAATTTCAACAATTACACAACTTTGACGTTTGTTAAAAAAAATTCTGAAAATAAATAAATAATTATTACTACAGCAGCAGTTTGAAAAAAATAATACAATGAATAAACACCATGGCGAGTTTTATATCTGAAAGACAGCCAAGATTTGAACAGTTACAACCAACAACAACAAAACAGCAAATTAGATGCAGATTTTTTTTTTAACATTTTTTTTCACTACTATGGTATGCTAAGCTAATATGTTTGATATGAGTTAATATGATTTATGTAAAAGCAATGGAAACTGAATCCTGTACAATATAAGTGTCTATGGTGCTAAACATCAGATTTACCTTTGTTCGTGTTAGGTATGGCTTTGACCGTGAGCGAAGCAGGCAAGCGCTGGAAGCAGCAGAAAGAGGTGGAAAAGGGGAAGTCGGAGCAACGCTGGAGATTCTTCTCTCTCAGATGTTTACTGAACGATTTGGCTCAACTGCTCTAGACCTTCAGGTACCTGACCCTCCATCATATGAGGAATGCATGGCCCTGCGACAGGAGGAGGCTGTTGCTTTAACTGCCATCTTTGGAGAACGCTTCTGCGAAAGAATCAGTGGCCACGTCTGGATCATCCAGCTGGATCTGTTGTGGATAAGTGAGGTCCGTAGCCAAAGCTCAAAGTTGACAAAAAAAGAACAGACGACGAAGTCTTCATCTACTCAGTTGTGTAAGTTCTACTTAAAGGGATCCGGGTGTAGATATGGGAAGAACTGTCGTTTTAAACACCAAAGACCAAATGAGTCAAGCAACCACAAAAACCCATGTGGACCCAGCCAGCCTGGTTTTAGCAGTACTGATTGCCCTGTATACCAGCTGGAGGTCCGCTTTCCTCAGGGAAACCGCTACCCTTTTCAACCACCATTAGCTGCCTTCAGTAGCACGGATGAGGCAATCTCTGGAGCGGGACGTCTTAATGTGACTGAATATCTCTTTGGCCAAACACTTTCAGCGGCACAAGAGGGTGAGCCTGTGGTTTACACCCTCGTCTCCTGTCTTGAGGAAGATGGACCGATCAAAGAGCTCCTTTCAGCTTCACATCACAAATATAGTGCTCCACCACCTATATTAGCCAAACCCATCGTTACTGCGACAAGAATTTCTAACACAAAGTGCACTTCAACTGAGAGTACACCAAGCAGTACTACAGTTTCTTCACGATTCACTAATGCAGCACAGAACACCAAACCCGCAGTCATGCATACAGAAGGTAAAGTATCTGTTGGTTCGCTAATGATTTTCGTTAAAATTGAAATGTGGGTAATTGCAATTAACAATTTAATTGTCTTTTCGGACAGATTTTTGATCCTTTGCCACATTTTAAAATATAAGCATAAATCTACAATAATCATTGAACATGGATTGGTTAATTTCTGATGCATTTTAACAGAAGGGGAATAAAAAGCACAAAATAACTAGACAATTATAAAACTATCAAAGCCTATTAGTGAAATACACAAAACGGTTTACTGGATAATATCAAAACTAAGAATAAATCATGTACTAGTTAAGATTAATGTAAGGATTAAAATATGATTTCTACATGACATCATGAAAGTAATTGCAAATAAATGGCATGTTTCTTTAAAAAGAAATGTAGATCCATGATTGTTTAAGTTTAAGACTCTTTGCAGGCTCCTCAAGGTCTTCTGCACCACTTTTTAAACAGCTATGTTGCCATGCTGGTCTTTTAGTTCCAGTGAAGAAAGATCTCAATGCTACAACATCGATAGAATATACAATACACAATCCAGTTCAATTGTTTGCTTCCAACTGTGTTGCAACAGTTTGGGGAAGCCCCTAATGTGTGTGTGATGGACCAATATCCACAGCTTTATGACCAAATATTGTACACCACCCTGAACATTTGAAAATGATTTGATTCAAGATTAAATTTAGGATTAAACATTATGTTATGAAATCATTTTATTTAGTCTATCTGTCTTACTGAGTGTTTATGGATAGTAGACATTAGAGTGTGTCTCTATCTTAGCAACATGATTTATTAGCATTTACAAAGACCCACATATATAGCTATTAACATGCTGCCGTCTCTGACTCATCAATCAGCAGTGTATCAAAACAGCTTTTGCTTTGGACAACTAATACTTTAATCATAGTATATATATTTTAGTATAGGCATAGATTCTTGAAAGTTCTAGTAGCGTAAGTGTATCTACAATGCTGCATTTCGATGCAAACCGCATCTGTTGTGTGTGTTACTGCAGGAGACACACACAGCGCTGAAGATTTTGAAGATGAGCAATATGATGGCGATGCCGAAGAAAGTGTCCCCATAGAGAACGAGAGCTATGTGAACTTTAGAAAGAGGATGGAGAAAAAAACTGAGTTGAGAGCTGAAGAGGTGCAGCAGGAGAACAAGAAGCTTTGTAGAGAGTTTAGGAGAAAACAGGTAACAGGCTTTTAGTGGTGGTGGCAGAGATTAGACCCTTTTTTACACACCTTTTTTTCACTAACTCTGGTAGTTTCAGAGTGTTGGTTACTGAGTACTCATCATGTAAATTAAATCTTATGTCTCTGCCAGTCTTCTAGGCGCTACGAGTCCATGCAGGAGCAGAGGGTCAAGCTGCCTGTGTGGGAGAAGAGACATAACATTCTCAATGCTCTGGAGAAGAATCAGGTTCTGGTGATCAGTGGAATGACTGGGTATGATGTAAAATATGACAACATCGACAATGTGTTATTGGTTGTGTTAGAATCGTCTTTTACAGCAAGGTGTATGTTTAACCTCAGGTGTGGTAAGACCACTCAGATTCCTCAGTTTATCCTGGACAACTCTCTAAATGGACGAGGGGAAAGTGTAGCCAACATAATATGCACTCAGCCTCGCCGTATATCTGCAATTGCTGTAGCATCCAGAGTTGCTCAGGAAAGAGCTGAGACTCTGGGCCACTCCACTGGATACCAGATCCGTCTGGAGACTGTCAGAGTAAGTATCTCTCGTTTTGCTGGTTCACTATCTGGTTCAATAACTAGCTTAATTTGGGTAAAATGTGTGATGCTGGCAACCCTGTACAAACAGTTTATATAGTACTTCCCAGTGGTCAAGTAAAATAAATTCCAGTATATTTTTATTTTTTGCAACATGGGCTGTTGCAAACAAAGAGATATTAGTACAGAACAACATTTCAGTTATTCAGTATTCTTTCCTGAGCAAAATTGAGAAAGAGAAGGCACAAGGGTTTCCTTTTCCTAATGCCCAAACATTTACGGCTAGTTTTGTGAGATTTTGAGTTTAAAATTTTACTGAAACTGGCACCCGTCTGTGTATGTATGTGTATCCAGTCCTCCTGCACTAGACTGCTGTTCTGCACCACTGGGGTTTTATTACGCAGGCTAGAAGGGGACACCCAGCTCAGTGGAGTCACACATGTCATAGTAGATGAGGTTCATGAACGCACAGAAGAGAGGTGAGAACAATCAGTGATCATAATCTCACATACTCATAATCACAAGCACATAATGAGCACCTTGTGACATCTGCATCTCTTCCCGCATTTTAGTGACTTCCTGTTGCTTGTTCTGAAGGATCTGATGTTGGAAAGGCCTGACCTGAAGATCATCATGATGAGTGCTACTCTCAATGCTAATCTCTTTTCAGACTATTTCCACAAATGCCCCACCATCCATATACCAGGCAAGAGCTCCTCAATGTACCGGTAGTCATATGATGCTTTTAGTGTACAATTCAGAAATGAATTTCAGGCTTGCAATTAATATCACTGTTCACCCTCAGGACGTACATTCCCAGTGGAACAGTTTTTTCTTGAAGATGCAATTGCAATGAGCAGGTAATAACAGCAAATGCATTTTTACCCTCATCGACCTTTTTATACAGTTTTACGTTCAGAAGATAACATACTGTAGGACAAACACAAACAACATGGATGACTAAAACACGGTTGCCATCTCAATCATTACCTAAAGGAAATAAAACTGTAAAGCAATTTACATACAGTTAATATCAGATTGGTTATTAGCAAAAATGTAAAAGCTAAACATTTTGCTTTATATTTTATGTGTACTAATAACATAAAACTATACATTTTAAGACAAAAAGCTGTCATAGATATTTGGAAGCCAAAGTATTTTCATATTATACATTTTCTATTGACCAATTGAATTTCCACCCTAAATTTAACTGGTAGCTGAATAAAAGTCAACAGTGCAGATTTTCAAATACCTAACACTGATATGCGGGTTGTTGCATGAATATGTGTGTCAGGTATGTGATAGAGGACCGCAGCCCATACCGGCGCATGGCAAAGCAGAATGGTCGGCCAAATCAAAGGCCTGGAAAAGCACATTCTGCTGCGATGAACATGGATGATGATGATGGTAGCTGGTCTTTTAGCTCCTTAGTAAGGAAAGATTCAGTCAAAGACTCCGTCCCTGACCAGCAACTCGGTGTGCACGAGCTCACACTGCGATATTCAAGTAAGGAGATAATCTTTACTGATACATTTAATGTATCAGTAAAGATTATGGAACAGTAACCATTTAATCTATTGTTTATTTTTTTCTGGCTGACCCTTCCTTTGTACTGTGTGCGCATTTTGACTCATTAGCTTGCTCAAAAGCTGTGGTGAAAACTCTGGCTGCAATGGACCTGGATAAAATCAACATGGATCTTGTGGAGGGTCTGCTGGAGTGGATTGTAAATGGAGAGCACACTTACCCTCCAGGTAATCATGTCATCAATTGTAGTGCATGTGACAGATGCCATGATCTGACATACTGATGGAACTGTTTCAGTTCTTCAGGTAATTTCTTTAATGTGTATGTACAGGTGCTGTTCTGGTCTTCTTGCCTGGATTAGCTGAAATTAAGCAGTTATATGAGCAGCTGCAAGCCAATAGGATGTTTAACAACAGAAGAGCTAAGAAGTATATATACATACAGACAGATATTCTTTTTATCAGTTTTTATAAGCATATTGTGACTTGATGTCTGAAAATGTTATGTTTGTAGGTGTGTGGTATACCCACTTCACTCCTCTCTGTCCAATGAGGATCAGCAGGCAGTGTTTACACGGCCACCTGAGGGTGTGACTAAAATTATCATCTCTACTAACATCGCAGAGACATCAGTAACCATTGATGATGTAGTTTACGTCATTGATTCCGGCAGAATGAAAGAGAAGAGGTAAGAGGTTGGAGTTGAGCAGCCATTTGAGAGACCATTCATGAGCCGTATTGTACTATAAGCAAGCATTGATATAAAGATGCTTTGTCCGTGTTCAGGTATGATGCCAGTCGCAGTATGGAGAGTTTAGAGGATGTGTGGGTGTCTCGTGCCAACGCTTTGCAGAGGAAAGGCCGAGCTGGCCGTGTGGCCTCTGGGGTGTGCTTTCATCTGTTCACCAGCCATCGCTTTAATCACCACCTTAGCCAACAGCAGCTGCCTGAGATCCAGAGAGTGCCACTGGAGCAACTCTGCCTCAGGTATGTGTTATTCTATTTTATTATTTGTAGTATGCAACAGACGCAACATGCAATAGGTCGATGCACAGGGAATAAAAATGTTTGGTGTGATACAGGATTTTAACATCTTTAATTATTTCCAAATAACATCCCTTGCTGAATAGTTTTGGTAACATTCCTATAAAGCAATAAGATTAGGACTGTTATTTATTTAATGCCACATCATAATTTTATAGCAGTTTATGGTTAAAATTAAACAATTAACTATTACCCTATTAACACTTACCCCAATCAGGCATAACTCTATAACCACTGAAAGGTGAAGTGAATAACACTGATTATCTCTTCATCATGGCAACTGTTAGTGGGTGGGATATATTAGGCAGCAAGTAAACATTTTGTCCTTAAAGTTGATGTGTTAGAAGCAGGAAAATCAGCAAGCATCAGGATTTGAGTGAGTTTGACAAGGGCTAAATTGTGATGTCTAGATGACTTGGTCAGAGCATCTCCAAAACTGCAGCTCTTGTGGGGTGTTTTCCAGTCTGCAGTGGTCAGTATCTATCAAAAGTGGTCCAAAAAGGAACAGTGGTGAACCGGCGACAGAGCAGCCAACACTCATGGATGCACGTAGGGAGTGAAGGCTGGCTCGTGTGGTCCGATTCAACAGACGAGCTTCTGTAGCTCAAACTGTTAAAAAAAAAAGTTGTTAATGCTCGATTAGTCAAGACTGTTTTAGCAGCAAAAGGGGGACCAACACAATATTAGGCAGGTGGTTATAATGTTATGCCTGATCAGTGTATGTTCCTTTAAGCTTCTCTTCTGTTCTTTAATTTGAGGTTAATAAGAAAAAAATGTGTTGATATGTTACAATACTCTGAAACTGGAATCTCCTTCAATTAGGGAAAAACCCATTTCCTCTGCAAAAGCTGGGATGAAAGAAATTAGTAAAATCATTGTAAATTTAACAAGCCAAAAGTGTTTAGACTCATTGTGTGCGCCTCACTTACTTTTTTTTTAATTACAATTAATACATTGGAATGCATGATTTTGTTCATGCCAGTAGGTGCATGCTTTGCTAAATATTTCCTATGTGTGAATAAGTGTGTCCCACTCAGTATTCCTACCTCACACACAGTGCTCCCTGGAACACTAACAAATATACAGCAGTACATAGCAGAAGATGAATGAATAAATTAACTAAATATTTATTTCAAATCTCTGCTTCTGTTTTCTTCTGTTTTAGGATTAAAGTGTTGGAGATGTTCTCCAAGTCTCCCCTGCACTCTGTGTTTTCTCGGCTCATAGAACCCCCAGAACAAGGCAGTCTCGATGCAGCTAAGCAGAGACTCTGTGCTCTTGGTGCACTTACTGATGCCGAGTGTCTCACTCCTCTTGGTTGGCATCTTGCCTGCCTCCCTGTAGATGTACGCATTGGAAAGTTGATGCTTCTGGGTGCAATCTTTCGCTG
Organism: Silurus meridionalis; assembly: GCF_014805685.1. Lineage (NCBI taxonomy): Eukaryota > Metazoa > Chordata > Actinopteri > Siluriformes > Siluridae > Silurus > Silurus meridionalis. The sequence goes on from NC_060885.1 coordinate 18,797,215, forward strand.
TCTGGACCCAGCCCTAACCATTGCAGCTAGTCTGGCCTTCAAGAGCCCATTCGTAAGTGAGGACTATCTTGTGTTGGGATTTTAGTTTTGCAGTCCTCCTTTTATCTCCTTTATCCATCTACTCTGTCTCTTTCTCAGGTCTCTCCGTGGGATAAAAGAGAGGAAGCCAATGAGCGAAAACTCTTATTTTCTTTTGCCAACAGCGACCATCTTGCTCTGCTACAGGCCTATAAGGTTGTTGTGAATCCGATGAAAAGAATAATTGTATTATATTATTAATACTTAATCAAACTGTGATTCTGATTGGTTAATATCTGTTGAACTTAACACAACCCCTGGCATGTATTTCATCTTTGTTTGTATACGTCATAGGGTTGGTGTACTGCAGCAAAGAATGGTTCACAGGCTGGCTACCTGTACTGCAGAGAGAACTTCCTGTCTATCCGTGGACTACAGGTGAGTCTGGTGAACACCTGGCTAATTCTTATCCAATTTAGTTAGTAGTATTGCTGTCTAATTCAGTATGTTTGCATATTCATTTGTCTTCTAGGAAATAGCATGTCTGAAAAGGCAGTTTGCAGAGCTCCTTTCTGATATTGGCTTTGTAAAGGATGGCTTGAAGGTCAGAAACATAGAGAGGATGAGCTCTACAGGAACAGATGGTGTGCTGGAGGCTACAGGTTATGAGGTAATACTTTGTAAATACTTAATATATCCATCTCTTCTGAAAGGAAAGTTGGTGTCTTTGGTATACCATGCTGTTTCAGTGTTATAATGAGGTTGATTTTAATCGTAAATATTTTGCTGTGCGCTTTATCTCTCTAAAAGGCAAATCTAAACTCTGATAACACAAAGCTGATGTCAGCAATGCTGTGTGCAGCCCTCTACCCAAATGTTGTCCAGGTTAGTGTGCTTCACATTCCTTCCAAGTGATCAGGATTATGCTTCGTTCATTTTTTTGTGAAATGTATGTATGCTTGTGTGTCTGGTACTGTAGGTGCAGACTCCACAGGGGAAGTATAAGCTGACAAGTAAAGGGGCTGTAAAGATGAAGCCTAAAGCTGAGGAACTTCGCTTCCTCACTAAAAATGATGGAGCAGTTCACATCCATCCTTCATCTGTCAACTTTATGGTAACATACGAGACTGTTCCAGTTAATTTTTATATATTTTATATATTAAGCAGCCTGGATTAATATATTCTTCTCTGCAGGTGCGTCATTATGAAAGTCCATACCTGGTCTACCACGAGAAAGTGAAGACCAGCCGCGTGTTTATCAGAGACTGCAGTATGGTGTGCATGTATCCCATGGTGCTGCTCGGTGGGGGGAAGGTCAATGTGGAGCTACAGCGCGGCGAGTTTATAATCTCTCTGGACGACGGGTGGATTCGATTCACTGCTGCCTCACATGAAGTAAGTGCGCTCATTCTTACTTTAACGTAGTGTTTTTACACTACAATAAATACATATATTAAATTCCCCTCAGCTGTGGGCAAAGTATAAAAATGGTATTGATCGTCAAGCTTAATTCTGAAATAGTGTTTCATTTCATTTTTCACAAAATGGTCTTTCATTATGTGCACATGTTCTGTAGGTCGCTGAGCTGGTGAAGGAGCTACGCTGGGAGCTTGACCAACTCCTGGAGGAGAAAATCAGGAACCCCAGCATGGACTTGACTACCTGCCCACGAGGCTCCCGCATCATACACACCATAGTATCTCTTATCTCAACCCAGTAACATTCAAGAATGTGCACACAGTTCTCACCACCATCTGCCTTGCATGCAAATGAATTATGCATCAGTCATATCCACCAGTTATGCCTAATATTATTTTTAATATTTAAACTGGACAATTCAGATTATGCATACTGTAATTTGAACATTATTTGAGAATTGGCATGGATACTGCTTTCTTATTTTTTTTGCCCATTTTCAACCAGTGTTCTACAATGAATAGGAAACACAACAAAGTCTTGAATGTTATTTAATTAAGTAGTATTGCTTAGTATTACTATAAATACAGGACAGTGTAAAATATCAGCGAGACACTGATATTTAGCAAACAATTTAAAGAAGTGTCATATGCAAAAATAATCTTTATAACTGTCTTCAGATTAAAAACATTTTCTATGAAACTGATCTCTGCATTTTTATTTCACCAAAATGAACAAAAGTTCATTCATTTGCATTTTATTAAAAAGCTGCTGATTATATAATGCACCTTTAATTGAACATGGCTTTTTTTTAACTGGTAAATCACTTTAATAATCTGTTTTGTCTTCATTTATGTTTCAGACAACTGTGAAAGTAAAGCGTGTAGTGTGAATGTATTCCTCCCCTGGTTTTAGCAGAGCTTCAGGAAACTTTGGCTGAAGGGAACAAAGGAACAAAAAGCAGTATAGCAACATTATTTTGAGAACATGACTCTATGAAAACACTTTGTTAAGACGTGGAGCAGCAGGTCAGAGTTTTGAACCATCATCTAACATCAGTGCACACTATCTTGCATTTCATTACCTGATTAACAGCATCTGGCCAGTTCTGTGTCTCCAGACAAAAAGCACTGTGTTTTGGGTATGATGTCCCACCTTTCCCTCCAACAGTGCCATCCAGGAAGTTGGAGGTATAAAACTGAACACCAGGCTGGGTGGTGCTCACCTCCAGAACACGCCCTGTTCCAGGATGCACCACTCTACAATAAGAGCAATAGACGTTTGATTAGAGATTATATGCAATCGAGGTAGTCAATGGAAAGCTCAGCAAGTAACTATATGGAAGTAAAGAAAATAATGATTTTACCTTGCACACTTCATCTCTTGTTTTGATTGTTCTGGAAGCCAAAGGCAGAAATTGTGGTCAAATCCAGGGCCAGGAAGTTCCCTGAGCCGAGGCCCAAGAAGAACAGGCTTGCGGAGGTCGAAGAGCGAATTTTCTACAGGTCTAATTTCTCCTGTGAATAGAGATGCGTAATGAATTCACTAATCTCGTCAAATAGATTGGATGCAAGATTATATGTCAAGGTGTAAAAAAAAAATGTTAAATAGATAAACATTAACTTATAAATCAGACTCCCTGTAACAGATAACTGATATATAAATGCAATTAATAGAAATGTACAGATAAGAATCTGAGCCAGGGTCATCAATCATTCCAAAGAGATCCTTTTACTGTCACACCTCTATAACAATGCACTCAAGCATCTCTATTATTGATTTATCATGAATGTGTTAATGTTTCTTTCTACCCAAGATAAATATTGGGCTTTTGTATTGCTTAAAAATGTAAACCTCCACTTCGGCTAAAAATGCTCAGAAGCAAAATGTTATAAAAACAGGAAATACTGAACTACCTGTAGGAATTATGGTGTCATCTACAGGAAGGTATGCCTCTGCTGAGATGCTTACTTCATGGTCATAAATGTCTGGTGCACCCTGAAAGAAAAAAGTGAAGCAACATTGCTGGTTTTCTTCTTCAAAATAAATGTAAATGCGTCTTTAACATAGCATTGTATTATGTTTTGTACCTTTAGTATGCACCTTGCATTTAGAAATGTATACATGATATATTGTACATATAATCACTTTCAAAGATTTTAATTAGCTGATGTTATTGTCATTTTTTTATTTTGCCATTCTGGACATATTTATAACAGCAAATGTCTCACCTGTCCAGCCAGGTTAAAATAGGTGTGATTGGTCAGGTTGATGGGTGTTGTTTGGTCAGTTTGAGCCCAGTATTGTACACTTAATGTGCTTTCCTCCAGTGTGTAGGTAACAGAAACCTTTAGGTTGCCAGGATAGCCCTCATCACCATCAGGACTCATGTGGCTTAGTCTCACTCCATTAGGCACAGGCTCACAGCTCCACACAGCCTGAACATTACAGTCCAAGTGACAGAATATAACAGAACACAAATAAAGTGTTTATAAATGAGACCAACACACAGCTTTATATAAGAATGTACTTATTTATTTGTCATAGATTAAATATAACCCGGGTCAGTTTACATACCTTGTTAAAGCCCCTGATCCCACCATGCAGGGAATTGGGCCCATTATTAACAGCCAGGTTATATACTTTCCCATCAATTTTAAATTGACCCTTAGCAATACGGTTTGCAACTCTTCCTATCATGGCTCCAAAGTATTTTGGATTAGTGAGGTAACCTAGAAAGGTTAAAAAAAATGTCTGTCTTTATTATTTTATTATGCAGTGATTTGCATGCAAAATGTACATTATTAATGGTCTAATACTATATGGATCTGTGAAAAGTGTATAATGTACACTATACAGTATTTTACTGCCACATTGCAGACTAAGGGACACAGAAACAGACGTCATTATACATTGTTCAATGCTGTCTACATGTTGTCCTGTTGTCCCGTCTAATTAATATCAAAAGCAACAAATTTAATAAAGTTAAATTCCCGAGCAAAGAAGTAGTAGTATCCAGGGTTGTCAAAGAAGAAGGATTTATTCAGAAACAAAGGCAGTTCCATGGAAGCACCCGAAAAGATAAAGAAGAATAGCCTTTATTTGTCACATATACATTACAACACAGTGAAATTCGCTCTTCGCATATCCTAGCTTGCTTAACTTCAGAGTGCAGGGTCGGCCAGGATAAGGCACCCCTGGAGCACAAAGGGTTAAGGGCCTTGCTGAAGGGCCCAAGAGTGGCAGCTTGGCGATACAGGGGCTTGAACCCCCGACCTTCCGATCAGTAACCCAGCACCTTAACCACTGAGCTACCACTTCCTAAAAACAGTCAATGCACATATTTTCCAATTATCAACTTATTTGCTACCAACATATTAAAATATCTAGATTCTTTTCAATATAAAAAATGGTGGGGGTTTTTAAGTAACGTGATCTATTCAAGGTCCAGGCTTTGGCCTTTTTATTACCCTCTAACACGAAAACCACTTTAAGCCCTGACAATCTATTCTTTTGACACATTTATTACTTTTGACAAATCACCCCTTCAGAATCAAAGTACACTGTACTCACTGCTTCAAATATGTTAATTCTAACCCACATTAATCACTTGCTTTGAATATACTGATTTGCCTCTGTACCACAAAAGATGACAATCACCATCACCAGGTAAAATCACCATACAGTGTTAATAAAAAAAAAAACTACTCGGAGCAGTTAAAGTGCATCCTGTTATCCAAACTCGGAACCAGGTGATCACGAGTGCAGGAGTTGGAAGATCTTGTGACACAGAATATTTTAGAATTCCTTCCTGTGATCCAACAAACGTGATTTTAACGTGAGAAACATGGGATGAACTTACTTTCTAGATCATCAAAGCCTAACACTAGATCCGCACTATGTCCATTCCGGTCATGTGTCTGGATGGAGGTTATGACACAACCTAGAGAGATGATTTCTACACTGACACTCTTGGATCGCAAAGTCCATTTTTCAACAGAGCGCTGACCACATACTAAATTTAGCACATGTTTCTCAACCTCAGACATATCGGGATAAATCTTCTGAGACTAAATGGTTCTGAAATCATCTGTCGCGTTGCAGCTCGCCGACAACCAACACAGCGCCTAACAGGAATCAGAAAAGAATGTGTCGATTCTTTGAACCGAGTCTTTTAGGCGAAATAATGAGTCGATTTACAGCCTTTTTTTGTGTGTTTGACGGTGCACCTGTGGATCTTTCTGAATTGCTAAAGTGTATTCGTCGAATAGTGTACACGTGCAGCATGTATATAATGAATATTATTGAAGAAACGCATGGCAAATATGTTACTTTGCATAATACATGGTAAATACTTTTGCATAAGAATTTACATACATTTTTATTCCAAAACCGATAATAAAATTTAATGCCTAGAACACGAATAAGATTTTGTAAACAATGTAATCGTCCATGCGTAAATACCCATAACTTTTATTAATTGTTAGGGGGGGTGGCAGTGAGTTGGTTGGAAATCAAAAGAGTCGACTCTTACCAGTGAGACAAACATGTGACCAAATCGCGTCACTTTCCCGCGACTCAGCCTCCATAGGTGTGATGTTTTAATTCTACCCATAATGTGATATATCCTGTTTGGTCAATGCGGCAAATAGATCATTCCCATTCGCGTACATGACATAGGCACTGCACAGTGTATTTTGGTACACGACTATAACTATAATAATTATTACAGCACTACAGCATTGGGAATGATGCACAACAGCGACCCTACTTCCTGGGGATTTTCAAGAAAAACAACTGACAAGTCGTTATTGAGAGCGTTCTGACATACTGTCACTGTATGGTATACCATTTGCTCCACAGCAGACAGGAAAGCCCTTCAGAGGATTATCAACACCTCCCAAATATCAGCTGTTTATTACTCTCCCTGAAAGAACTATTAGGCTCTCACTGCTACAGCAGAGCAAACATCATGAAACACAAAAACCACCCTGGACACCATCTGTTTCACCTTCTACCCTCGTGTAGATGCTTCAGGTCCAGCACATCACGCACAAACAGACTCAGGAACTGTTTTTACATCATTAAAAAACTGAACACCAAGAAACACCATCAGTGAATGCTTAGAACTATCTGCACTACACACACTTGCGTTTATACACTTCACAGACATCTACCTTGTATTTATTTATTCCCAACCACAATCTGTATAAAGACTTTGAATATGCAACTTCATTGTACTCTGTGCAATGGCAATAAAGCTCTCTGTCTATCTATCTATCCATCTATTCATCCTTACATCCATCCATCTCATGTTAACTCAGATCACACCTAGCAGGTATGAAGGTAAAAGTTGATGGGGGAAAAAAGTAATCCAGCTTTATATCTATGACCCATGACATCATGTCTCATTAAAAACCTTGCACATGTAAAACCTTGAAGCAAACGACTGCAGAAGACTATATCAAGTTTAACGTCTGTCAGCCGAAAACAGAAAATTAAAGCTTGTGTGTGCAACTCAACAAACTGGTCAGGTGAAGATGAGGAGGCAAAAATCACCTGGTCCACTTTCCAGTATTCAACTGTCCAGTTTTGGAATATCATGTGATAGCAGAACAGAAGGCACTGAAAAACCTTTACTAAAATAATCAACTCAAATCAACTCAAATCATTTTATTTGTCACATACACATACATACAGAGTACGATATGCAGTGAAATGCTTTGTACGACTGTCCAACATTTAAGCATAATGTACACTACACAGTATTTAGTTAAAGTTTAATCTAATACAAAAAATTCATATAGAAGAAAAATATTCCCTAGACAGCATATTTCAGTTATTTCTATTAGGATATGGTAAGACTTTTTCATATAGGTTTGGACAGTCTTTAGGAACCTTCTGAATTCCCATGGTAGCAGAGCAAAGAATAGTATGTGCGTTTTTACAGGTGAACTGCTTTGCATGTGGCACAACAAAATCGACGCACAACTCAAATGACCTAAGCTTGCCTTAAAAGGTTAAGCTGATGGGAGAGAGAGGAATTGTCTTTGATTTCTTCTGCACTGTACAAGATTTATCACATATGATAATTATAACACTATAAAACTAAGCAAATACAAGTTGTTTGGTTTTAACAGCACACTTCAATATAAATATTTACCTGTAAGTGATCAATGGGACATATGGTTTTCATGATGAAATTGAAATAGCGATGTTGAACATGCATGCCTTCTTATATACATTATAAGCATTAGTATGCATTTTATATTAGAGCCCCCGAAAGTCTTTGAGAATCCTTTTTAGCTGTACTATAACCTATTTTCAGCCTCTCTGTGTATTAGCCTGTAGAGTTGCAATCAACCGAATGCATACAGATAACAGTTTAATGTTTAATGTTATATGGACAGTATAAATTATCTGTCTTTTACTCATCTCTACAAAAAAAAAACTGCTAAATTCACATACTGTAGGACAATTTTATAGTGCTAAAGGTTGTGTGTTAACTATCTGACTTCATAAAAGTGCTGACATGATGTGTCATCTTTTTAACATGTATTTGGTGAATTCGGGTAACTGGTGACAGTAGTTTCTTCACTCCTTCTTTTGGGACCTGCCTGATCCAGGCCGATGCCCTACTTCTGTTTGGAGGTCTAATTGGTGGGGTTGGTCATGAAGTTTGCTCCTGAAGAGCAAACTGTCCTGTTGTTAAACATCTTGCAAATACAACTAAAATATATAAACTTTGTTTTAAAAATTTTTTATCCTTGCATGCCTTTCGTCACTAAAAATAATTTCCATTCTGAAAGCCTAAATCAAGTCCAAATCAATGTACTACAAATCAAAACAAAAACTGCTAGCATTGAAAGTCTGTAGAATGACTGTTTTGGGGTGATTCAAATTATTTGTACTTTGCACTGTCAGTAGATCACATGCTAGGTTACTTTACTGTAAATACCAATCATGGAAAATAAAGTTTTTTAACATTTGTAGCTTTAACCTCATAGATGTTCATTGGCTTACAACTGACCATTGCTCGTTTCGATGTGGTGACTTACACTGCTTTTTAGTTTCACTTGCTTCTCTTTTGAATATGAATAAAAAAGTAACAAATCGTTTTACTTTATTTGGGTTGCAATTGTTGCTTTCGTGAAGTAAATACACAACAGTTTATTTGTTTTTAGTAATTTATTTATTTAAATATTTTTAAGAGGAGTCCCGCGAATGTTTGTTTGCACCCGCACCTGCATTCAGCCATCAAATCTTGTCCAGCGCCGCACTCGACACAGAACTAACCAATGAAATGTTTGTTTTTCAGACCACGCCTCTCATTGGACACGCGCTTCGCAAGTATAAGTCGTTGGGGCGTGGCCAAGCAAGATCAAGTTCAAAGAGGGACCCGTGCACGTTACACTGGAGATTTGAACTGAACAAGATGGCGGAGCGCCGTGGACCGAGAAATCGGGAGTATATGCGGACAAATCACATAAGTGACTGCTTTGTCGAAGGTAACAAAAGACCGGGAGAATATGCGTTGGAGTTTATATGTGTAGTGTTGTACAATATATCTGACTGAGTGGTGAGAGTTTTGTTGAGTAAAGTCGAAAGTTTTGAGTTTAAGAATAAAGTTATGGAGAAAGTTTTAACCAGGTGCACTAAGCAGACTGCTGGAACTGGAACTATCCGTTTGCTCTGCTTTTTCAATTCAGTTTTTTTTGGATGTAGTCTCAAAGTAACTTTACAGAAATTTAATTGGTTATAAAATATGAATTTATATTTGAGTGGCCATAAGTTTATCCTGTTGACACACACCGAAAACCTTCTGCACCCCCTGTCTCATGTGGCGGTCTTGAAAATATCCGTGCTTGTGAATAGAAATGTACTTAAAGGTATATATATATATATATATATATATATATATATATATATATATATATATATATATATATATATATATATATATAACGTGTATTCCTGGAGCATCTTGACTATATTCTGTAATACATCTCTTATTGATTTTTGTGCATTCTGCAAACGCCAGCATGTGGTCTGTACCCTGTGCTGAGGGTCTGCAGTTCTGTTGCAGCTGCTTTACAAACTTTTAGCGCAGTCTCCGGAGGTTTTAACACTGAGGTATAGGTGAATGTAATAACATTGTAAACTTGTTTTTTTGCGGTAATTTGAGTGCGTTGAGAGTTGTGATCGTTTCGTAACTGTCCGAAAATAACAAACGTGATTTGATTCGACCTGCGCAAACTGACACGGCAATATAGACAGTGTGCGCGCGCGCGCAATGATTGGCACATCTAGGTTGTGATTTGTTTCTCTCTTTTTTTCCGCTTTTTATTGATGCTGGATGTGTAATGAATTACAATATTTTGCTTCACTGTAGCAGTGCTAGGAGTGTTTTCTGAAGTTTGCGCAGCTCGGATTGCTCTCACTTGGTGGGGGGAAGCAAGTCGGTCTATTGCCTTGTCCTTGACTTTGACACTAAAACGCGAAAACAAAAATGCGCACACTCTGATTTGAGCTTTGTGTTTTGCTTGTTTTGTGTCTTCCAATAGAAAGACCTGTTTAGATTGAGTGTGAGTGTTGCGGGGTTATGGTGGCTGAACCTCAGGGTTTAGCGCGAGCCGGGAATAGAAAGTGGAGCAGCCGAGCGACACCATAAACATCACAAGAACCCAGTAGTAACCCCTGCGTGACCACGGTCTTTCAGTACACAGCAGCACTACTGCAGCTATTCAGTGATGCAATAAAAGCACTATCTAAAACTTAGTGATAAACGGGAATTGTACTTAAGTGTCTCTACTTTATCGGAGTACTTTTATTTTTGTGTCAGAAATTTTATATTGTTTTGCACAAAACACTACTGCACACCCTTTACACTCTCTGTACACACCATATGTATGTTCTGTATATACTGTATATCTGTATACTTATTCTAGTATCTTTCAGCAGTCACTCTGTCCGTTTATATATGTCTGTCTACCTAAACAATAATCTTTCATGAGACAATGACCGTGAGCCCACAGTTCTTCCGAGAGCCTGTCTCACTCTGCATCGTGATCTGTAGGATATAATATTATATATGGAATATATAGCAAGAATATCTGGGGGAAGAAATATCAGAGCCTATATTGAAATTATGCTGTAACAAATATGTTTATCTTAAACCTAATATTAAGACATTTTATATTTAAAGGATTTTTTTAAGGATGATTTTTACAAAAGGATAAGATTTGTTACTTGGCATTTGGTAATCATTTCTGTTTAGATAGCTCAAGTGCATCTGAACACTTCCTAATATGAAATTGTTTAGCAGATTTTATTTAGATTTTGTGTAAATGCACCCATTTCCATTACAGTATGTGTATTAATTGGTGCTATTAGTCTGTTGGAAAGTGTCTTGCTATTGAGAACCAGCCAAGATGTCCAGCAGTTTGATTAAAAAAAAAAAAAAAAAAAAAAAGCATGAGAACCGGACCATGGGTTTTTGGAGTTGCTTTTACTTTAAAACATTTAGTTTTTTAAAAATGTTGTGGTGTGCTGGCTTCATTCATGTGTGGATGAACATTTTTATCCCCTTCAGACTGTAATGACTTCTTCAGCACTCAGCAGATGCTTATGATCCTCTGGAAGCAAGTAAAGGACTGCACAGTTATTAATATGCACTAGGTCTCATTCGAATTCTGTCTTCTATAAATAGACTCCGTGTTACACGTGTCTTCCTTACATTAGTACCATTAGGTTCAAGCCAGTCTTTATTGTTTATATTATGTTTACTATGTATATAGCGGGAATACTGGTAGGACTGGTGTAATACAGAGTTGCCCTACAACAACATAATGTGCAAACAGAGCCAGTATTAAAGAGAACACAACTATAAGGCTACAAAAAATGATTTCTGTTGTTAACACTGCAGCACTGGTTTTATTTGCGGTTATATTTATGTCAACAAACATTTGTATGTATTGTTTACCCAGATATGACCGGGTCAGGGACGTGCCAATGTGTCGTCCTTCTCATGATTCGAGCAAAGTGCATGAGCTAAACCCTGACACAAACGGAGTTGATCCATGTGCTGTGGAGGACGATCTCAAACCCGAGGAGGAAGAGCTAGTCGCAGAAGGAGCTCGGCCAATACAGATAGTTGTTGCAAATGAGGAGGACCATAAATTTGAATTGGATGCTGCAGCATTGGAGAAGATCCTAATGCAAGATCATATCAAGGACCTTAATGTGGTTGTGCTCTCTGTGGCTGGTGCTTTTCGCAAGGGCAAATCCTTCCTGCTAGACTTCATGCTGCGCTACATGCACAATCAGGTTAGCTAAGCGTGTATGGGTTTGTTTGTTTTTTTTTTTTCTGGCATGTTGTGACCGTTTCCCTGAAGTACAAAACAAGCGTTGCCTGTTAATGTTGTTCCTTATGAAAAGGCAGGTATAAGCATGCCAGGTCTCTTGTTCTTCTCATATTCTGTAGTCATCTGAGTCATGGATGGGAGGAGATGATGAGCCACTAACAGGTTTCTCCTGGAGAGGGGGTTGTGAGAGAGAGACAACAGGAATACAGGCCTGGAGTGAAGTGTTTGTGGTGGAAAAGACTGATGGCAGTAAGGTGTGTTTTTCCTTATTTACTTACTGCTTATATCACAACTTGTTTGTCCTCAATTGGTGTCTAATCCAAACTTCTTACTCTTTAGGTTGCTGTCCTGCTGGTTGACACTCAGGGAGCTTTTGACAGTCAGTCCACTATTAAAGACTGTGCTACGGTTTTTGCACTCAGCACTATGACCAGCTCCATACAGGTGTGGTGTTTATATCTTTTTATTTTTTTTGGAAGGACAGAGAATAGTTAATGTACTTTATGTACTCGGGCGTGTTTGCAAATCCTTATGACTGCTGGGTGTATGTTTACTTGTAAGCTTGCAATATGTTCCTTTTGTTTGTCGTAGGTTTATAATCTTTCACAGAATATTCAAGAGGATGACCTACAGCATCTACAGGTACTACACACACACACACACACACACACACACACACACACACACGTACATGTACATATATATATATATATATATATATATATATATATATATATATATATATATATAAAATAATGTATGAATGTAATTTGGTGACCTCAGATAATCTTTGGCCAGATTTTGGCATTTTCTGCTATACACATAAAAATAAGATTTTCGTGAACTAAAGGAGTTTACCCTTTTTCTGAGTGTGTGCCTTACCTGATAGTATAGTAATATACTACTATAAACAGCTTTGAATAATTGTAAATTTTGGGTTAACCTCAAAAAATAAAAAGGAGAAATTTCAATTAAACATTTCATCATAATTCCACTGAAAGACACCGTGCCCACCTATTTCTCTACCCTGCATATATACCTATCAACTTAAACAATTCTGCCAAGAAAATTTGCAGTGTAAAATTAAAATCAGCACAATTTACATCAGTTTCTTAAATCAATTTTATATATATATATACACACACACACACACACACACACACACACACACACACACACAGTGGAACCCGGTTATGTTCGATGAGCATCGAGATAAACGAAAATCAAAATGGCGGCAATATATTAACGTGCTTGAAATTTCTTTATGTACATGATGTGCGTTAATAAATGAGAATGTGCATGCACGTGTTTTTGAAGGTTTTTTTTTTACACAACAGCGTTGCCGCGATTTGTTTGATGAAGGCATGCTATAAAAATACATACAGTACATGTTTATCTGTCAGGAATCCACCTGCCACGCCCCCTTTGGCCCCCTTCAGCGTGTCAGATGTTTTCTCGGCTGCTTTCTCTGAAGCTCCACTTCAATCGCGCACATATGGTGATCGTTTATCATCATCACCAGCTCCTATTTAAACTTCCCCACACTCACCGTCCGTTATTGTTGGTATATGTTGGTTCACGGTGGTCGTTGTTATCGCGCATGCGTATCCCGGTATGTGCCTTCCCACCGGCACTCTTTCAACGGCTGCGCTTTTCTTCCCAAAGCGCATCGCGGATCCCCCTATGCTTTTGCTGCTCATCCCACGTTCTCCCGTGTGCTGTGCAGCGCCGCGCTTCTACTTTCGCCTCCCGTTCATCGCATAACATTTAACAAAAGGCATATGTGCACTAACTAACAGCAGAGATTCACCAGTATACAATACAACACCTGTAGCATCTGTAAACCTTGATTTTTCCGCCACTTCCGTGAGTTCTTCTGCGGCTGCACCGAGATAACCGACGTTAAATGGCGAATTTCTGGGCAATCTTCCACCTAGTTTTTCTAGCATGGCTGTGAGGATTTACTTAATCAGCCTCAAGAGCATTAGTGAGGTTTGGCACTGATGTAAAACAAGGAGGCCTGGGGTGCAATCAGTATTCCAAGGTGTAAAGTAGGTTTGAGGTCAAGGCTCTGTGCTGGCCGCATGAGTTCAATCACTCTACCCATAGATGATGTGTAAAATTACAAAAATGAACAAGAAGTGGTCTTGACTTCTTGTTCTCCACAAAGACTTCTTATTAACTCAGTACTAGTACTCAGTGATACTGGTATCACCCTACTCCAAATGAGGAAACTTGCTGTTAATGCCTAGGGTGGTTTTGTAATAGTAAGATTCAAATTCTACAGATTTGTAGCAATTACAAAATTATACTTGTTTGCATCAGTAAGCTCTTTGCTTTTGTAAGTGCCCTTCAGAGTTAAATGATGTTTTGACAGCTGTCTCGTGTATGTTATGTCTTTTTAGTGTAATCAGTTCTAGTTTGGGAACCAGAATATATTGTGAAAGTCCAAAATGTGAATTAAATTACCTTCAAATTGTATCTACACTAACATTCAAAAGAAGATGTCTTTTTTTTTTTTTAATAGCTTTTTACAGAATATGGTCGCTTGGCAATGGAGGAGATTTATGAAAGACCATTTCAGGTAATAAACACATTGATTTGTACATTGGGTGGGATACATTTTGTTAAGCAAATGAATAGACTTTCATGCTTATTGTCAGTTTTTTATTTAATGTTTAGAATTGGCTGATTTTAGATTTTGTTTTTCCTCCAGAAACTCCTGTTTCTGATCAGAGATTGGTGTTACCCATATGAGCATTATTATGGACTTGATGGAGGAAATCGGTTCTTGGAACGGCGACTGCAGGTGAGTTCAGGATAGAAAATGAGTTTTGTTGTGCGTTCAGAAGTTATACTGAGTGCATGTGTTTTGTTTATTGGTTAGGTAAAGCAAAACCAGCATGAAGAGCTACAGAACGTAAGGAAGCATATCCACTCATGTTTCTCAAGCATTGACTGTTTCTTGCTGCCTCACCCAGGCCTGAAGGTTGCCACTAACCCCTATTTTGATGGCAGACTTAAAGGTTGGAATAATCTTTGCTTACTTAAAAGAAGAAAGAAAGGGGAAAAAAAAAAAAACATGGCACAATACAAACTCGGAAAACAAAAACAGTGCTTTGTTCTTGCTGTTCTTTTTGCAGATATTGATGGTGATTTTAAAAAAGAGCTGCAAAACCTGGTGCCTTTAATGCTGGCCCCTGAGAACCTCATCGAGAAGGAGATCAATGGTGCCAAGGTGACATGCAGAGACCTACTGGAGTATTTCAAGGTTAGGCTTATATTCTCAATAATGATAGTCAATAATGTAATAAGCATTAATGGCATTAAATTTACTGTTTTAGTAGGGCTGGGACGATTCACAAATCTGGCGATTCAATACTATCCCGATACATTTGTGCCGATTCAATACATATTGCGATTCTGTAGCTATTGCAATTCATTGTTTAAATTGTGATTTTTGTTTGCTTAATAAAGATTAGACAATGGCAAATATTTGATCATACCCTTAAAGAGACTGTATACGAGTTATATTAACAAAAACAATGCATCACATCTTTCTGAATTTTTATTTCAGGAGCATACACATACATAGTGCATAAAGAACCTTGAACCATAAAACTTTCAAGTACCAAAAACTTGAATAACGCAACCTCGTCATAGATTTTAGGCACGACTGTGTATGCGAAAAGCTTCCTTGATTGAATAACGTACCTCGGCTCCAAAGTATAGATCATATTTCGAAAACCTGCATTTTACACAAGCTATTAGGTCGAATGTCTTTGCAGATAAAAAGAGCAATCGACTCTGTAATGCGTTTTGCCTTCTCTGAAGTGCATGGTCATTTACTCAATGTCATGAGATGCTGCAGGTTGTTTGTTTCTACACTTGTGATTTAAAACGTGAAGGTGCAGAAACAATTCTCAGAGGTTTGCGCCCCTACCTCTGCCATGGTTTTGCTTTCTCGCGTGAATCGTGTTTGGTTTTTTTTTACTTTTTTTTTTTCTCCCCACCCTTAGTACTAAGTCAGGAAATCAATTTATACTTTGAAAGTTTCTGACATTTTGCCTCAGACCCAAAAAAGATTACAGGGTGGTGGGTTGGTTATTTGAAATTGCTCCAGTGTTGGAATCGGAATGTGAATGTGTCTGCATGGTGCCATGGATTGACGGCTTTGTGCACACTGTTGATGGGGATCTGCTGCTCTTCACAAAGAAAAAATAAATAGTTACTGAAAATGAATTGGTTGATGTTTATAAATGTATAACATTGTTCAATAATACATTAAGATTTTGAAATGTTTATTTTGAGGGTCAACACAGTCGCAATCTTATCAATGAATTATACAGTTATGCCCCCCACCTGAAAGGCTTTGCAAAGTTTTAGAGTGTTGTTTCTGAATAATATGCATCTGAAATTGTCACTTGGGTGAGAGATGAATATTTTGTGACTTTCTACACCTGCACCATTTTAAGATCGTTCTGACTGGTAGCATCACTTACTGGTTTGGGAACAGCACCATGCAGGAAAGGCGAGCCCTCCAGAGTGGACTAGGGCCAGGAAGATTGTGAAGGACCTCAGCCATCCCAAACCCCCTGTTTAGGGAAGCACTTCTGCTCCTTGAAAGCAAACACTGAGAGAATAAGGAGGAGCTTCTACCCCCAGGCCATTCAGAGTTTAAACCAGGAAACAGCTAGCATCTTGGACTGGGATCACTTTCTGTCCTACTTTCCTTTGCTGCACAATCTTTAGCATTATTTGCACTGAAATGTCACTAACTTTGGACTGGCAAAGCAGTGTCACTTTATTTTCATACCAACACATGGACACAATATTGACAATCTGTACTAATGTCAATATCTGACATCCATCCTGTGTGTGTGTGTGTGTGTGTGTGTGTGTGTGTTATTCTTTTTTTCCCCTTATTTTATAGTTGGACTATACTTTTAATATATTTTATTTTTTGTTAATTTATTCTTTTAGTTTTTATGTTGTCCTACTTGTTTTTAATGTTTACATGTTGGAAAGTTGTAAAAGTTTTGAAAAGGAAATCTTTTTTACAGTCAAACTAAATATCTGATCTGCTTTGCTTTATTTTAGGCATACATCAAAATCTACCAAGGTGATGAGCTCCCTCATCCAAAGTCCATGTTGCAGGTATGCTGCTTATGTGTTACAGTTCTGCTGTAATTAGATTATGAGTAATGACAACCCACTTCATAAATCTGAATGGGCAGTATATTGTGCTTAATATGGTGGCTGTTAACCAAAGTTCTTCCTTGTCTAATACATTTTTTTTATCAGAAAATGCCAGATTCTCAGAGTGGCTTAGGTATAAAGTGCTTTGCTCAATTTGTAATGGAGTATGATAGTGTTATTTTGGCCAAAGGTCACATCATTTTACATTATTGTAGAATGTCAATAGCCATTTCGAATCCATTCTTGTCTATTTCTGGTATGTGTGTCACTCCCTGTTCAGGTGGTTGGGAACTGGGTCTTGTATGACTGAAAATAACTGCCTTGGAGTGTTGCCATTATGGTTACCTTTTGGCCAAAAAGGACTTTATCTGTAGTCTGACTGTTTTAATTTTTTTTTTTTTTGTACCCTTTTATTTATTTTGGTTTTAACTTCTAGGCAACTGCTGAAGCTAACAACTTGACAGCTGTGGCTGGGGCTAAGGACACTTACAGCCGGACCATGCAGCAGGTCAATTCTGAATATGCTTTTGATCTACGGCTATGGTTGAACTGTGTATAAGATGTTTACTCTGACATTCTAAGTAACTTTTATACAAGTAGTGCTAAGGAGGATCGTGACTTGATTTCTTCCTGTGCTGTGAGGAGGTCACCTAGATAACTCAGAATAGTGTGAGGACATTGCACTAAAATAGAATGTTTCAATGTGGCCTAGATAACTTAATCTTAAACACTGAACATCACTGACTGTTCCTTATCTGCGATGGCTCATCTGTGTGTGTTAATTGGTAATGTGGTACTTAAGGCTTCTTTCCTGCTCCTCTTCCCCATCTGTAGGTATGTGGTGGAGATAAACCATACATTGCACCAGTTGACCTCCAGCGCTATCATGATGAGCTGAAGCAAACCTCTGTCAAGCAGTTTTGTGCTGTTAAGAAAATGGGAGGTGTTGAGTTTAGCAAACGGTACCAGGAACAGCTGGAGTCTGAGCTTGATGAAGTTTATGCAAATTTCATCAAGCACAATGAAAGCAAGAACATTTTCTATGCAGCAAGAACGCCTGCAACATTGTTTGCTGTCATGTTCGTCGCCTACATAGTCTCCACAGTAACAGGGTTCCTCGGCATATCGATGATCGCGGTCCTGGCCAACCTTGTGATGGGGGTGTCCTTGATGTCACTGTGTGCATGGGCGTATGTGAGATATTCAGGCGAATATCGAGAAGTGGGTGTGGCCATAGACCTTACAGCAGAAGCCTTGTGGGAGCAGGTGGGTGGAGCACTATCCCTATTGATTAACTTAAGCCAATACAATCTTTTGACGGTGTATTTTTGTATTTGGTAAAAAATTTTTGCCTACATTTGTTTAAATTTTTTATGAATAATTGAAATTGCTTGCAGTGCATGTCGGTGCCCCCTTTTTTTTTTTTTTTTTTTTTTAACATCAGGGTTCATGTGATCAGGCTGAAAAACTCTATTATAGATAGATGGATAGTTAGTATGCATCTTAGATACATACATACATACCAACTACTGATGGAACAGATACTTTGTGAACATGGTCCCAGCCAGGAAAGTACTCAGATCATGTTCACAAAGTATCTGTTTAAACAGTAGGTCAAGGAGTCCTGACTTATTTTAGCATCACTGCTGAAAGAAGCTGCACTCCTCATGCCTCCTCTGAGTTTTAGCTTTACTTGTTGTATACACCTTTGCCATACCACATCATTCTGTCATTTTGTCATACGTTCATCATTCCATCCAAACAAGATCTACTGCTAGTTGGAATAAAGTTACACTGGATAGGGTTGTACAGGGTAGACTAGTGACCTAGATGTGGAATGATGACCGCATGGTATAATCGCACCAGGAAAAGTCATATTGTTTCACTCATATTGTAATGCTTTTATTAAACACTTATTTAATACCATGTCATGCTTCTCCCATTAAGCATACTATTTTGGAGCTATCCATGTATTTGTACCAGATTCTCAATAACATGATGTCTAAAGTGTGATTTGGTTCATATTTGTAGGATTGTATGGAACTGTCATCAGCAGAAGATGAACTAAGTTTTGGAAGTGATTAAACAGTATTGAGAATTGAAATTCATGGAAATTGATGCCTATTTAAGGTTTTTGCTATTGTATCTATCAGAAGGAAATTCTTGTTTGGGTAATATTCAAGTAATATAGTATGTGGTTAGATAAGGATTTGTATGGACTTGTTCTTAACCGATTAAATTTAGCTTTGGTCTATGCAAAGGCATGCAAAACGCAAAGTAAAAACAAAGTCTCCTGGATTAAAAATCGTTTTTCCACAATCTTTATTTTCTACATATATTTTTATATTAATGGCTCACTGGAGATGACGTTCCCTTTTGTTTTCTCTCACAGGTTTTCTTCATTTGTGTACTCAGTATTTTTCTTTGTGCTTTTTCTTCTGTTGTTGTCTTCATCTTTAATTCTCTTCAGGTGCTGAAGCCACTGACTGAGCAGTACATGGAGGAAAATATCCGCCAGACTGTAGTTAACTCTATAAGAGCCAGTCTGACTGAACAAGTGACTCAAACTTCCAAGTTAAAAACTAACTGACCGTTCGCCATGCCCCATGTCTCTCCTGTCCAGAGTGTACAGAATTTTTTTTTTTTTTTTTTTTTGCACAGTTTTATTGTGGACACTTTTACCCTTAGGCTGAAGAATTAAAACCAAAGTTTACAACCCAGACTAGGCATGATGTGCACACTTGGTGACACAGCTGCAGTCACTCGCTAAAATGTAACAGAACACGTGCAAAGCTCTGTCGGTTTTTAAAAGTCATAGAAATTTGATCAGGAAAAAAATATTGCGTCCATTTGACCACTTTCAATTATTGCCTTTTGTTCTTTTAAATTTATTCATTCATTTGTATGTGTTTGGATTTAATTTTGTCCTATTTGAATGTTGCTGACTTCAGGAACACTGCAGTAATGCAATGTGTGCTCACTACCAGAATCCTTCAGTAAATGCACTACTGCAGAGTGTAAAGCCATGCTGAACTGTTTAAACTCAAACACTTGAAATTGTATCATAAACCCCAGCATGTACATGAATGTATAAATATAATTTTGTATTCTATTTCTAGTAAATTGGTCAGGTGGGATAGTTCATAATGGACTAATTAGAGATTGTTCTATACTGAATGTGAATCTGCTTACTTAGTGCTACAGTACTACAACCCTACATAAGGAATGTGGGTTGACTTGCTTTGTCTGCCTTTTAAGGATGTTGTAATTTATTTTTTAAGTGATTAAAAATATTTAAATAATTTTCCTGTTGTTTTGTTCGGATTATCCACTGGGTCATGCTTAGCTTTTCAGTCATGTGTTCCTGTACTGCCAGCATGTTTGAGTGTGCAAAAATTGTCTGCAGCCGTTTCGGTTAAATAGGCTTGGTACGGACTAGAAGACCGTTGATGAATGAACAATAATCCTTTTTGCTTCTTTATTGCACAGCTATGGCCATGTTTCAAGTTTCTATGGTGACAGACATTTTAAACAGTTTGAACAATAGGGTTCGAGTGGCTCCATAGCCTGTTTTTACAGTCTGGTTTCAACCACAGGAGCAACTGCAAGACTGATAAGGTAAGAGCTGGAAAGAAAAATGCCCTTTTGCCTCTTTCTTTTCCTAAATTTGCATTAGTGCATTTAAGATGGCTTAGGTAAAGCACCAAGAACCAAGCATTTAAGTAAGGGACTCTTAAAAAGCTTGTATTTTGTTTTCATTAGAAAGCAATTAATAGAATCTTTGTAAAGTAAGTTACAAACACAAGTAACTAAATCCAGTAGTGAATGAAACGTACTAATAACCTCTTCACTTTTGTGTGTAAGGATTTTCAAATGTTCCTGAAACTATGGCTGCAAGTTCTAAAGCAACTGATTTCTCACACAGTGATTCTCTTCAAAGACAGGTGGACTTTGAGGGAATGATTTCAGAAGGCTTGGTAAAGATCCCACATGGACTAATACAAGCTAAATCTAGAGATCAAGATTTCCCTGGTGAAGACTCAAATTATGAAATTATTAATCATTTTTCTAAGTTCTCTAAAGGATCTTGGGCTTATCTAAAGAACCACAGGAGTATGTATAATGATTTAGACAAGCAAACAATGGGATTGATGCAAGATGTCTTATCCAGAAGAGAAATGAGATATAATGATAGTGGAATCTATACCTTAGGGCTTAAGGTCTTGACAGCAATATCAACACATGCAAATACTGAACATTTAGACTTGGAAAACTTGGACCGGAGTGCTGGAAGAATCTCCTATTCACCACAGAGCTGTGCAAATCCTTCAGATGTAAAAAATGCAGTGTCGGTTTCTTCAAGTGACAAGGGATGCAACATTAAAGGGACACCACCTGAATTTATTGGAGTTTTGAAAGAAAAGCTCCAACAAAAAGACATGGAAAATCAACAGATTGGTCGATTACTCCTCTTAAAACACCATGAGCTGATTGAAATTTCAAAGCTAAGGGAAGTGGAGGCTCAGCTAATGAAGGAAAAGCTGAAATGTGAAGAACGGAAGCATTTTGAGATTACCAAGACATGTAACCACATTGTAGAGGAGTTGAGAGAGCAACTTAACATGGCCAAAAGCAAAAATGAACACTTTGTTGGGCAGCTCAGGGCAATTCTGGAGAAATATGAACGACTTAAATGTCATGCTGATGGCTTTAAGAAACATCTCGCAGAAGAACGTACATGGAGAAAGAGTCTTCAAAAAGCATTAAAGAAGACGCAACAGATGACTGACGAGTTATTAATGAATAAGACTCTCTTGGAGGAACAGAGGGATGCTGCAAAGCAAGAGTACTCTAAAGTCATGAAGAACATGAAGACAATGGAGGAACAACACAACAAACTTGTAAAGGCTGTACAGAGACTTGAAAGTGAGAGATCATCTATGAGAGGTGAGTCTAAGAAGCTTAAAAGTCAGTTAAGTAATAATCAGGAAGAGAACCAGAGGCTTAGTCAAGCACTTTATTCTGAAGAGCTGGAAAAGAAACAAGCTGAAGAAAGGGTACAGGAATCTCAAAAGCTGGTAAAACAATTGTATGAGAAACTTAATGACTGTAAAATGCAAAAAACAACCGCTGAGGAACAGCTGGCCACAATGAAAAATGAATTAAAATTAATTCATGACCAGTATAAAGGGAAGACACTTCAGCTACAGGAGCAACACAAGTCCTATAAAGAACAGTTAGAAGCTAAAGGAACAGAGTGTGAGGCTTTAAGTGAAGTCGTCTCCAAGTTGGAAAAAGACAAGCATGTAATTCAAGAGGAGCTGCAGTGCCTGCAAAAAGAAAAGGCAAAGTCTGAGTTTGAGAACAAAAGAATGAGAGAGGCTGTGAGTCTGTTCGAGCATGAGAGAAAGCTGCTTCTGGATGAAATGGGAGACTTGAGAAAGGATTACTTTAGTCTCAGTGATCGCATCACACAGAGACTTGAACAAATGGAAGAGACCGATGTACCCATGTGCATCACAGACATTTCATCCAGTCATCAAATCGAAGCATCCAAGACAAATAACACAGCTTGGCAAATCACACCAAATATGGACAGTGAGTATGATGAAAAGTAATTGAAAATTATTTAATTAGCAGGGCATTAAAGCAAATTAAAATACTTTTTTTTCCCCCCAGTGATCGAGCACATAAGGAGGAAATTGGAGGAAGAAGAAAACATCCAGCAAAAGTGGTGTTCCAGAAACACCTAGTCTTTCATTGTTTTTTGCAAGACACGTGCATGTTTGTTTTGTTAATATGCAACAAAATAGGTAATTTGAAGGCATACATTTTTTTTTTTTTTTTTTGCTGCATGTTTGTCACACTTTAATGTTTCAGTTCAAGGCAAGAGGCTTTTATTGTCATTTCTACTATACACAGTAAAAACAAGACAACGTTCCCCGGAACCCTCGTGCTACACTAAACAACAACATCGAGCTACGACACAACACAAGCTACATAAAGTGCATTGAGTGCAACCTAGTGCAAACAGTGCAGACAGACAACACAAGACAAGACACAAAACCCAACATATCATCAAACTAATTTACATATTAGTAAAAGATAACACAAGTGAACACATCATGCAGTTTTTAAATGAAGGTTTTTATTATTGAGGGAAAACACAATCTAAAACTACATCGCCCTGTGTGAAATTGTTTGCCCCCGGTTAAAACTGGTTTATCACACCCGAGTTCAATTTCTCCAGCCACCAAAATTCCTCCACAGCGCTGTAACAACCGACTCACTGCAAGTTATCGCAAACGCCTGATTGCAGTTTTGCTGCTAAGGGCGGCCCAACCAGTTATTAGGTTTGGGGGCAAACACTTTTTCACACAGGGCCAAAATGCATTTTGTTTTCCCTCAATAATAAAAACCTTTATTTAAAAACTGCATGTTGTTTACTTATCTTTTACTAATATTTAAATTCAGGAATCATTGTACATGTACAGAAAACTTTTTCATTAAAAAATCCTCCCTTAGCATAAATAACACTACAGCCAACTGTTACTGATCTCTAAATAACACCTACAGACCTCGGATGTATAGAGACGTTGGTTCCACTGCGAGCCAAGAATGTCACATATGGACTCATCTGTCCACAGAACTTTTTTCCAGTCATTCATTTTCCAATTATTGTGTGCTTCTGGTTTTTACATAGTTTGTTGCATATAACCAAAAGGAACATACATGTTTCAAAACTTTGACAGGCACTGTATATTTCCCTTTTTCACATTAAATATTCCTTTGATTCAGAGATTACATTTGAGACTAATCAGTTTAACAAAGTTTTACCATTCTTTAAGCATGTGCAAACTTTTCCCCTAAACTGTAAATGTAGATAAAAACTTGTTAAAACCTTTTCCCGTGTGTTCATTTATTAGGAACACCTGTACACCTACAAATTCATCAATCATGTGGCAAAAAGTGTTTTTCAAAAGTTTTATATAGGATTGTTCTTTATAAGTGTAAAATTGTCCCTAATGAGTGAGCCGGTGGTGAGGGAAAACTCCGAGATGGCAAAAGAAAGAAACCTTGAGAGGAACCAGACTGAAGAGGGAACCCATCCTCATCTGGGTGGCACAGAATGTCCATTTATTACAGAGAAACGATGTTGAAGTGTGCAGTGATGGTGATCAGATGCAAACTGTAGTCCTGAGTCAGTGTAGCAGACTGTTGACATTAACTACAATCCGAATCCATTTTGTTGAAATGAAATTTATTAATAAAAATATCATTATTAATTATAAAATGAAGCAAAAGTGTTAATACAGCACAGTACTGTATACATAAAATAGCATTTTTGGGGTGGTGTCAGTTTTATTTATACATATGTGTGTGTATATATATATATATATATATATATATATATATATATATATATATATACACAAAGTATTTCACAAAAGTAAGTACACCACTCAAATTTCAGCAACCATTTTAGTATATCTTTTTAGGGGACGATACTATAGAATTAAAACATTGATGGCACACACATACTTGTGTGTGTGTCATCAATGTGCAGGTTGTATAGCAGTACGGATTTACTGTCCTCTGAAAATAGTTCCTCGTCTAAATAGCTGGCAACCAAAGTGAGTACACCTCAAGTGATACCAGCTTTATGTCATGTAATCATGCATCCTATTCCTATATCAAGTCACATGTCCTATTCATCATGTTTTTATCTGCTTGACAGGACCTTACAATTTTTTTTATCTTGTATTAGAGCAGTTACAATTTGGTGCTTTGAGTACAATTCTCTCATACTCACCACTTAATGTTCAACATGGAACCTCATGGCATTGAACTTTGACAATTTAAGAATTAGAATTGTTGCTCTCCACAAAGATGTTAGAGGCTATAAGAAGATCAGGTTTAAGATTAGCCTTTACTATCCTCATAAGATGCGTGATAGAGCTGCATACACATCTTTATTGTTTGCATGTTTCCCCCTAAATCTTTTTTTTTTTCCAAATTGGGTTCCTGTGTGTTGACTATTGTCATCCATAACTTTCTTTTGTATTCAGCGAAAAACTAATTACATTTACTTCCTTACTGTCCACCACAGCTCACTGAATTCTATGCCTAGGATGATTAAGGCAGTGTTGGAGAACAATGGTGCTCACAAAATATTGACTTGGACAGTTTATTCTAGTCACAGTTCTCTAAAATATATAATTTTGCTATAGTATTGTGCCTTTAGAAGATATACTAAAATTGTTAGCTGAAATGTGAGGGTTGTACTCACTTTTGTGAGATACTGAATGCATGTACCTTAGAAAGTAAGATCCATCCTGTATAATGTTTTTTGTCTATAATAACTTTAATCCAAAGTCTGTACTTGTTGTACAAAACTATATTTATTATTCATTGAAGAAAAAAAAAAAAAGAAACAGTACAGAACATCAGGGTCCATGTTAAGCAGTACTTAAAACATATTCAAAGTGCTTTTGAGTTAACAAATGTTTTTATAGAAATATTGAAATGAAGACAGGTAAATTACAAATGTTTTACCAGTGGCCTTGAAATAAAAATTAAATTGTGATAACCCAGATTTTTAAGGTGCATTAAGTACAAATTTAGCAATTAGCTTGAGTTTGTAGACAGTTGTATGAAAATGACTATCATATGACAGTATTAGAGGAGCAAAACAAAAAGAAAACAAGATTAATAAAAGCAGTAATAACTGAAGCAAAAGACTATATAGCTTGTATAAACAGCAGATAGAGACCAGTTTGCCTATAATAGTGCAATCTTCTTGGTTGCATGCGCACTTTGTTGTTCCTCAGGTATTTACGAAAGACAGATCTCTTCGTTTTCTTCTTTAGTTTCAACCACTTTGAACACTCCATCCTTCTCTTGTTGAACACTCTTTTTGGCTCGATCTAAAACAGTTATATTTGATTACTGTAAAAATTCCCAATCCTACACACATACTATATACAAAAATATCAACAGCACAACAATAGATGTTTTGAAATATATTAAAAATTACCCAAAAGGTCACTGCGGTCAAGCAGAATCTCCAGATCTTTGTCACTGATGACCTTGCCTTTAGTGCTCTTCACCGCCCTGCAATGCAGAGATATTACTCATTACCAGCACACAATGACACATGCCATGACTACAGCGACAGGTGTGTTAAATGTGGAGAGGTTAATTTAAACTGTAGAAAGCATTTATTATTTTGGGTGTAAAATAATATTCTGCCCCTTTCATGTAACATTTTATTGAACTCTAAAGAAAGTAAATATAGGCAGCAAATATTTTGATGTTCAATATATGCCGTGTAAACCCAAATGCTGTACCTGTCATAATCACTGGACTTCAGCAGGTCCATCAGTTCATTCATATCAACACAGCTTCCAAACTCCTTTAGATCAGCTTTTCCACCTTTGAACTTCTCTGGGGGAGGGACGGAACAAAAAAGGTTACTTTAACAAACATTTTAATTGTGCTTCCAATACTGTGATCAACTGTTTATTTTAAATCCTTCTAGCACCACCGTCTAGACAGAAAAATCCCATTTATGAGAAAATTAAAAACATTTTGGGCTGCCCTGTGTGAAGAAAAAAAACCCAAAAACTTACTTTTATGAATCACCATCTTCTCTAATTTCCTCTTAGCAGATGCCCTTTCAAGAATCTTTTCATCAATAGTGTTTACTGTGATAAGACGGTATACCACCACAGGCTTGGTTTGTCCGATACGGTGACACCGATCCTGCGCCTGCAAGTCTGCCTGAGGGTTCTTCAAGCCAAACAAAAATAGTTCAATTATTACCTCATACCTGACATTTCAGTCGTTCTACATACCTATAATACATGTGGATTGTAGAAAACATACCCAGTCACTGTCAAATATGATGACTGTATCTGCAGCTGTAAGGTTGATTCCAAGACCACCAGCTCGTGTGCTTAGGAGGAAGAGGAAGACCTCTGGATCTGAGGAGAACTTCTTCATCTGTAAAGAGCAGGTAACAACTTTATCTACGTGGCTAAAACACTTGTTGCAAAAGTAGTGCATAGAATTACAGATTATAAAATCAAGTACATGCTGCATACATTCTCTTCTCGGTCAGCATATTTCATGCTTCCATCTAGTCGGCTATACTCAAATCCCCGAAGGTAACAGTAGTCCATCAGGATGTCCAAAATAGAGGTCATCTGGCTGAAAATTAGGACCTGTGCCAAACAGTCAGGAGCATTTAAATACATTACAAATTGAAAAATGTATAGTCCAAAAATTGAAAAAGAATGTTCTTCACCTTATGTCCTCTTTTTTTCAGTTCAGGAAGCATTCGGTCAAGAATCAAGAACTTCCCTGACGTCTTTACCAACTGTTCATCAATCTGTTAAATGGAAAAAAAGGATTGTATAAATTAGAAGTATGCTTTTGCTTCCTAAACCAAACAAACCTGTATTATTAATACAACAGTTACTAATTTGAACAATTTTAATTACTTTAAATTCCTCAGTGCCAGGGACAAGAGGATATTCGATGAGATACGGATGATTGCAGCATCGCTTTAGGAGCATAAGTACATTCTGTAGCTTTAAGTTGACCTGGGCATCAACAGGCATTTTAATGTCTACCAGAGGAGCAAAACTGTGAAAAGAAATAAACATATTCTAAATTTAGACCTGAATTTATTTACAATGAAAAAAAAAAAAAAGTCAAAATAACTTTTACAAAATAAATAAACACTAAACCAAGACACTGACTCCTGCTGACTGTCCAACTCCTTCTGAACTTTTCCAATGTATTTTTCTAGGTCATATGGAGAATCTTTGCTTTCAGAGTAGTCAACCAACTTCCGAGACTTGCGTTTAAGGCGTCCAGTGGTAGACCGTTGCACTGGTGTAGTCTCCCCCTTTAATGATAAAGATCAGACAATGAATAATAAAGCAATTCATAAATTAAGTACAACTTGATGCGCAAGAGAACTGATTCATATACTTTATTTTAAACAGTGCAACAAATACTAAACAGATTTTAAACATCTCCTTACCTTTTCCTGTCCCAGCACCTTTGCAATGGTTTTGTCAACAATAGCTCTGTAAAAGGCATCCTGCTTAGGTGTCATTGGAGCATATACCACAATCTCTTTCTTTGGCGGAACCTCCAAAGTTACATCTGACTTCAGACGCCTCAGTAAAAAGGGTGTAAGAATCTATGCAACATAAGGTAATAAAATCAAGAACAAATTAGATAGCTGTTAATGCAGCATCTGTGTGTATCCCACATGCTTTGAAAAGAATGTTCAATTGTTTCTGATTTTTCTTACCTGGTGAAGCATATTCAGGATGTTTTGCTCTCGTTCATTAGCTACAAGACTCTCAACATCTGAGGTGATTGTGCTGATGTCAAACCATGACTCAAAGCTGAAAAATTACACAAAACATTAAATTTAAAAAAAAATAATAAATAAACGGATCCAAGCAGACTGCAGGAAAGTCAACATTTATTAAAATTTATGAATACCTCTTTAAGTCATCAAAGACATCCGGCAGAAGGAAGTTAAGCAGAGACCACAGCTCAGAAAGGTTATTCTGCAAAGGGGTTCCCGTCAGCAGCAGTTTGTTGTCCGTTGGAAGAAGTTTGAGCTCTTGCACTAAGCGACAGTTTAAGTTCTTTATCCTGTGACCCTCATCCACAATCAGGTATTTCCAGTGGAAACGCTAAAGATTTCGAAGAGGCCAAATGTAATTGTTTATCACAAAACAGATGCTTAATCTTTTTAAGGTCATTAATGGACTAAAGTGTAAATTATTTCAGGGAAAAAATCCCTTTACAGCCCAGTTCTAATTACTGTACATAATTGCATTCACACAGTGTAGAGAAATCGGTTCTAACCTGAAGATATTTCCTGTCAATCATAGCAATTTCAAAAGAAGTCACAATAACAGGGCACATATGCAGGGATCCCTGAGGTTTGCGGATTTTCTTGACAAGGTTCATCCTCTCTTTCTGTGAGCCATGGTAAAGCATTATAGGCACCTAATAAAAACAAGACAATGGCTCAAGGTCTTGAAAAGCATAAACAGTGTGAGACTTTTTGAACAAAAAATTTATACGACATCATAGTCTAAAATGTAGCAATGTTTGAATTTTCTCCACAAAGTTTGCATTAAAACCTGATCATTTTAAAACATGTGCCAAATCAAACATGCGGAGGATCTGCTGTGGCGACCCCTAATGGGAGAAGCCGAAAGAAAGATTATAAAATAATGAAACACTTAATAAATAGCATACAAATTCTATCCCCAGTAGTTGCAAATACATATCAGTGTGGATTTTCAAAAAGTACAGTTTAGTATTATTATCTTTTAAAGGCCTCACCTCTGGAGTAAAACGCTTGAACTCGCCAATCCAGTTGGGCAGAGTGGACAGAGGTGCTACAACCAAGAATGGTCCCAGGACTTTCTTCTCAATCATCATTGCAATATGAGCAATGCATTGGATGGTCTTTCCCAGTCCCATCTCATCAGCCAGGATACCATTTATTCCATTCTCCCAAAGCATCTACACAAAGTCAAGAGTCTTCAGTGGGAAAATGTCCTCAAAAACACTTAACATCTCAATTTCTCATTGCCTGGGCAGAATGTTGTATGTGAACAATGAATATGCACTCAAAAACAGTTTTGTAAGCTCAATATTTAAGTAAGAAGTTCCTCTAGCAGTGTACACCCTTGCATTTAATTCCTAATAACATAAACCCCCTAATGTTAAAGCATTTTTACAATAATCGCACTGACTACATATACCTGAATGTTTTATTTACTAAAACATGCAAGTGCAGCAGTTGCTGTAAAATGAACAGAGGAATAGTAGAGACATGTTTTGCATGTAGTGTCATTTCTGTTGTAAAATTCTCAAAAACCCTGTTAAAAATGTTGTCCTCCGTGTGCTTGTTACTTCATTTCATTTTCAACCTTTTAATGTTTGAATCAAAACAGTACTACTCTGCTTTAAATTGTTACCAGACATAATTTACATTTATATCTGACTTGTTGAATATTATTTTTAACATATGGTACAAATCCCTAATAAAAGTTTTTTAATCTAACTGCATTACTGTCTCTGCTGTTTCCTGAAGTTTCCTTACCCTCAGCCATTCAATACCCTCCACCTGGTACCACCTCATTACACCACCGGTGAAGAGTTTGGGTTGCTGCAGAGGCACAGGTTGCCCGTTCACTTTTCTTTCCGGGTCCAGCATCTCCTTGGCGTTTTCTCGCACAACCTCTGACAATCGCCCTTTTATATCAGAGTTAGAGTCACTAAGTTTTTCTATATCCTCTGCCTCAAGTTTCTTCTGGCTCTGAGCCTCCTTCACAGGACAATAGAAATACACAAAAATGGTTTCAAATATCAAAGTATCTTAAATGTGAGAAATATGTCCAAGACATTGGTTTCTGCAAAAAAATAAATAAAATAAAATAACACTTTCAAATTACCTCGTCCATTTTACGCTTTTTGGCTTTTGACAAGATTTCCTATATAAAAAAAAACGAGACACTTTAAATACACATTTCAGTATTTGGTCGCACAACAATTTTGAATAAGAAAACAGAAAATGTGCTTACCTCTTTGGATATAACATCAGCAATTTTATAATCCTCTTCCCTTTCTCTCTTCTTTCTCTCAACTTGAGACAAAGAAATTAAACATTAAAATTCCACCTTGTTATATAATTTCATTTAGTGATATTGTACACGACATTGCATACAATTCTAATGAATAAAAAATCATTTTATATACAATACCTTTTTCTGTCTTCTTGCCACTGCCCTGTGGATTTGTCAAATAAATAACATTAGTTGGCAGCCAATACTGCATGTATATACACATCAGTGAACAATGACATTTGAAACCCTGAAGCCTGACAATGCATTTACAAAAGTATTATGTTTATACCATTTTCATAGCAAAGAATTTCACTTGCTTACCTTTTGTTTCTGTGCTGCTGCCTTTTTCTCCAGACGCTCTTTTTTAGTTTTTCCTGTGTAAATATTTGTATAAATACTTTATAAATATTCTCAAATAATAATAAAGATTTTTTTACATATACACACACACACACATATACATACATATACACATATATATATATATATATATATATATATATATATATATATATATATATATATATATATATATATATATATATATATACATATATATATATATATATATATATATATATATATATATATATATATATATATATATATATACACACACACACACACACACACATATATATATATATATATATATATATATATATATATATATATATATATATATATATATATATATATACACACACACACACACACACATACATATACACACACACACACATATACATACATATACACACACGTGTATGTATATATGTGCTTTTATTATATAAAAATATAAACTGATGTAATGTGTGAAGCTGGAATAAAACTTTTGAACACATGCTTTTTTTTTTTTTGCTTGACACACTCCTGCTTGAACACCTACGCTCATGTTTCATGGTATTATCTTTAAGATTAAAATGCCTTAAGGCTATGAGGGGCAGACAAAGAAGCGGAGAGTATTATATTTCTTGCCATCTCCCCCTGACTGCAGAACAAATCCCCACCTCTTGTTGCTGCTGCTCCATTTTAGTAAGCAGAAATTTGGAGTAAATGTTGCTTTTCTCCAAAAGGTGCTGCAACCTCTTAAAACGCATTTCGTGCGTGTCCTTTTCCCAGGACTGTCTCGCCTGCAAACCACACACACATACAAAAACACTGAACAGACATAAACACAAAGCATTACTGAGTATATTCAAATACGAGGACGCATTTACAAGGTGATGTTTAATAATAAAGTAAAGCCTGACCTGAAGCTCTATTACTAACTCTGATAATGTTATGTACAATGAACAACACGATCAGCAGGTACCTTTTCCAGCATCTCCCTCTCCTTTCTTTCCCCTTCTTCCTCCAGATTCTTTTCCATCTCTGCCATTTCCTTGGTTATGAGGACCTCCTCGAGTTGACTTTCTCCTGCAAGTGCATACATGCATTAACCCATAATTCAGTCAGAGTTTAAACAGAGCGCCACATGTGCTGGTGGTAATAAATATCTGAAACCTGAGCAGGCTAAAGTTCAGTTCCATACCTGCAGCAGCAGAAACCTCCATCGCAGCTCCTTCTGGCTCCTCACTTTCATTGTGTTTGGGACAAAGAGGAGACACACTGCGTGTCTCTTCCTTAACGCTCCTAACAACAAATAAGCAACATATGAAAGACTTTTTAGTCACGGCCATTTTTAAAAGTCGAATATGGTCTGAAGTGTAATGAATGAGAAGGAGAAAATGAGAACTCAATGATACTTACACGCTCATTTCAGGTGCAGTTTCCCAACTCAAGAGAAGAAATAAAAATACACGCCTTTCCGTGTCAGCTGCGGTCAACCTCAAAGCGTGTAAACCTTTTTTTTATTTTTATTGAAAATAGCACAGAATTGTAGAAAAGGGGAACGTGGTAAACGACTTTTTTTTTTGCTAGTTTATTGCTAACCTTAAAATTAACAAAAACACAAGCAGTAAAAAAAAAAAAAAGTGGAAACCACTCCCAAATGAACAATAAATTCTGAATTTGACTGAATCTATTTTTTTACTCGGTAAAGACACATTAAGTTCGCTATCTATCTCCTACAACATACACCAGAGCAGCCAACCACGAGACAGCGTGCAGCTGTGTAACTCGAGACCCTGGGGACGAGACCGAGCTGTTTCGCGCCAGTGTGGACGCAACCATTATAACGATACGAAGGGGGTGGATCTGGAGCACTGTTTGTGATCAGAATTTTCTTTTCATTATACAAATATTCTAATTTGATGCTTTAAAATATATAATCGACACTGTTACTGTATTTAAAAAATTATATATACAACCAGGTCACAAAAGGGTTAGACTAAATAGCCTGCTTTATACACTATTCCCCCTAACCTGATATGTGTGCGACTTGCTTACTTGACATTTCCCGCGAAAGAGTTTGGCGGGGGTACATGGAGTGAAAGGGCGGTGCGATTGATGTTTTTTTTTTTTTTTTTTTACCGCTTCAACAACAAGATATACAAATAAATGCATGTACTTCTTGTACTACACTTTTCAGATTATTCTTCCTTATGGTTCTTTTTCATTACAGAGAAAAAAACCAATATGTATTCGCGTGTTTACAGTACCAGTCAAAAGTTTGGACACGTCTCCTGAAAGTGTTTTTATTCCTCTACTTTTGTTATTTACAAAATTGTATACTAAAACCGAAGACATCCAAACTATAAAAGAACATGTATGGAATTATAAAGTGAAAAGAAGCGTGTTAAATAACCCAGAATATATTTTATATTTTCGATTATTTGAAGTAGCCACTTTTTTCTTTGATGAAAGCTTTGCACACTCTTGACATTCTCTCAGTCAGCCTCATGAGGAAGTCACCTGGAACGGATTTCCAACTATCTTCAGGAGTTCCCAGAAATGTTGAGTGCTTTTTGACTGCTGCTTCCTTCACTCCCTGGTCCAATTCATTCCAAACCATCTCAACAGGATTTAGATCGGGTGCTAGTGGAGGCCAGGTCATCTGATGGCATGTGCTGCTAAATGTTGTTGTAGCCATGCTGGTTAAGTGTGCTCTCAAGTGAGACTAAATCACCAACAGTGTCACCAGTAAAATACAGGTACCACCCATTCACTTTCTCCATGTCTAACAAAGACATGGCAGATAGAACTGAAATCTAATTCTAAAATCTAAATCTATTTGGACCCATCAAACCAAAGGACAGTTTTCCACTGATCTAATGTCCATTCCCTGTCTTTCTTGGATTGACTGATTTCTGAAATTAATAATGGACCGTCTTTTCTCCTGCCTAAACTGAGTGTTTCTTGCTATAACATGGATTTCTACAGTTGTGTAGTAACATTAATTGGACTATTGAATTTGAACCACTAAAAATGAATCTGATGAGAGCTGTCATCAAAGCTAAACGTAGCTACTTTGACAAGCTAAAATATAAAAACATGTTTTGGGTTGTTTTAAACTGTTTTGTTATATATGTTATATATGTTCTTTTATAGTTTGCAGGTCTTCAGTATTAACGTGCAATATTGAAACATTTATACATTTAAGAAAAAACACTGAAGAAGAAGATGTGTCCACACTCTTAACTGGTAATGTATATATTTATAAGCATGACGTTTCTAAGGCCAGTATAAACTTTAAGTGCCACATCATCAATACTGAAAGTATGGATCGCAAACTTTTTTTCTAAACCAGATTCAACAAACAAACAAATGGATTCAGTAGTTCCTATAACAAATAGCAGACACGCACACACTTTGAATAAAACTAAAAGATGTCTCCACTCATTTTTATGCTTAGTGGAAAACCCCTTTGTTCAGTTACTTATTATTATTGTACGACCAGTGAATCACACACCTCAAAGTAACACTGAAGCTATTGCTACATTCAGCTGCAGTTACTCCAGTACACCACCAGATGTCGACATTTGTCTTGTATATTCCGTATTTAGTCCCAATGAAGTTCAGTTTGAATAAGAAAGACGTCTACTGAGACGGCCGGAAAAGGAGACGTGTAGGAGAGTGGAGGTTAGGGTTGGTATTTTAAATGTTGGTACTATGACTTATAAAGGGATAGAGTTAGCTAATATGATGGAGCGGAGAAAGGTAGATATGTTGTGTGTTCAGGAGAACAAGTGGAAAAATGAGTAATGCCATTGAAACATTGGAGGTTTAAACTGTTCTATCATGGTGTTGATGGAATGAGAAATGGTGTAAGTGTGATCCTGAAGGAAGAGTTTACTAAGAGTGTAGTAAAGGTGAAGAGAGTTTCTGATAGGGAGATGAATGTGAAGCTGGATGTTGAAGGCGTGATGATAAATGTCATCAGTGCTTATGCTCCACAAGTGGGTTGTGAGATGGAGGAGGAGAAAAAATTCTGGAGTGAGTTAGATGAAGTGGTAGAAGGTCTATTTAGGAATGAATTATTGGTGATTGTGGCAGACTTTAATGGCCATGTAGGTGAAGAGAACAGAGGTGATAAGAAGGTGATGGGCAGGTATGGCCTTAAGGAGAGGAATGTGGAAGGGCAGATGGTGGTAGATTTTGCTAAAAGGATGGAAATGGCAGTGGTAAATACTTATTTTAAGAAGAAGGAGGAGCAAAGGGTGACGTATAAAAGTGGAGGAAGGCGCACACAGGTGGACTATGTTCTATGTAGGAGATGCAACCTGATGGAGATTGGAGACTGTAAGGTGTTGGCAGGGGACAGTGTAGCTAGACAGCATCGGAAGTAAAATAGATCTGTAGGATGGTATTGGAGGTGAAGAATAGCAGAAGAGTGAGGACTGAAAGAACTATAAGATAAAGGAGGAAGACTGTAGTGTGAAATTCAGGTAAGAGGTCAGACAGGGGCTCGTTGGTGGTGAAGAGGTGCTGGATGGTTGGGCAACTACTGCAGGAGTGATAAGGGAGACAGCTAGAAAGGTACTTGGTGTGACATCTGGTAAGAGTAAGGAAGACAAAGAGATGTGGTGGTGGAATGAGGAAATGCAGGAAAGCATAAGGAGAAAGAGGTTGGCAAAGCAGAATTGGGATCAACAGAGAGATAAGAAAAGTAGGCAGGAGTATGAGGTGATGCGACAGCAGGTGAAGAGAGATGTGGCATATCAGGAGCTGTATGAAAAGTTGGACACTAAAGAAGGAGAAAAGGATTTATTCCAACTGGCCAGACAGAGGGACTAAGCTGGGAAGGATTTGCTGGGAGTATTTTAAACAGCTGATGAACAAAAAAAATTTGAGACAGAGAAGGGCAGATGATGTGGAGAAGGTTAAGCAGGAAGTGGATAGAATTAGTAAGGAGGAAGTGAGAGCAGCGATTAAGAGGATGAAAAGTGGAAAGTCGGCAGGACCAGATGACATACCGGTAGAAGCATGGAGATGTTTATGAGAGATGGCAGTGGAGTTTTTAACCAGATTGTTTTACAAGATTTTGGAAGGTGAGAGGATGCCTGATGAATGGAGAAGGAGTGTGCTGGTACCGGTTTTTAAGAATAAGGGAGATGTGCAGACCTGCAGTAACTACAGGGGAATAAAGTTGAACGGTCACACCATGAAGTTATGAGAAAGAGTAGTAGAAGCCAGGCTGAGAGAAGAGGTGAGCAACAGTATGGTTTCATTCCAAGGAAGAGCACCACAGATGCATTATTTGCCTTGAGAATGTTGATGGAGAAGTATAGAGAAGGAGTTTCATTGTGTATTTGTGGATTTAGAGAAAGCGTACGACAGGGTGCAGAAAGAGAAGTTGTTGTATTGTATAAGGAAGTCAGGTGTGTCAGAGAAGTATGTGAGGGTGGTGCAGGACATGTATGAGGACAGTATGACAGCAGTGAAGTGCAACAGACAGGTTTAAGGTGGAGGTTGGATTGCATCAAGGATTAACTGTAAGAATATTTGCAGGTACAGTGCAGGTGTGTGCAGGTTAAGTCTATCAAGTTTTGTCATTGTTTAAAAATAAGAGATAAATACAGTGTCTTACAGTTAACATTTTGAATATATTTAGGTATGAGTATGGCTCCTGTTTTATCTATTAGCATAATACAAATTTAAACCACAAGAGGTCAGCAGAATGCTAGCTATCTAGACAAAAATTACGCTTAGGTATAATTGAGGAATTATCAACTGTAGTCCTAAGTTTATATACAGTGTATGACCAGCATGAGGATCTTCCCCTACATGACACAGTTTTTAAAATGCTTTTTTGGATGGCTTTTTTTTCTGCAGTGTTACAGTTTCCCTTCACTGGAACTAAGGGGCCCGGCCTGTTCCTGAATGACAATGACACTGTGCACAACGAACCGACTACTTGCCAGGCCTCCTAAGTCACTATTATAATATATTATTATAATAATTTTTTATAATTATAAAAATTTGTGTGTGTGTGTGTGTGTGTGTGTGTGTGTGTGTGTGTGTGTGTGTGTGTGTGTAGATAGATAGATAGATAGATAGATAGATAGATAGATAGATAGATAGATAATACAATTATTATTATATTAATATAATATATTAATTATAATAATTTTTTCTATTGGAGGGTAATATAATCTTAAATTGGTTCTTAAGACAAATGACAAATAACTGTAGGTACCTCACATCACTGAGTGTGCCAAATCTTTACCCTACAATATTAATCTGACATTTTATATTTCATATCTTGTTGATGTTTCCGGGTAAGCACACAATCTGCACCAAAATCTGTGATACAACCTAAGTTTTGCAACCTGTGCCAGCAAACTTATTCAAATTGCCATTTGCCTTTGTAATAACGTACGTAATTCCTGTACTCTTAAATATTTTATTCGGCTATGTGATGAATGAATACTACGGCCCTCAAAACACGAACTCAAAATTATCATTCTGGTATTTATCTTGAAATAGAGACTACAGGGTTGGCATAGCCGAGTCTGATGAAAGGCCAACAGTAGTGAGACAAAGTTGCCTCAGAAATTCTTCACGCCTGATAAGACTCCTTGCTTGCTGCCCTAAAGCAACAAGCAACAAATCCTCTGCCCAGGCATGTGTGTGCTGTGTCACATTTCTGTTCAAAAGGGTCTACATTCTTTTCTACTCCTACAGGCTCTTGCACTTCAAGGCACTGTCACAAATGTCCCTATTTCACTAAAAAAAAAACAATAAGTAAACATCTGAACAGTTAGTGTAGTGGTTGGGAAGTGTACAGTTACTTAAACTATAATCTCTTAAATTAATAAATACTGTATATGTAGATCCATTCTCTCTTCAATGTGTGTGCAGGTTATCCGAGAGGTTATTATTTAATTAGGGCCGCCTGGCTATAAACATATGGAAATGACCCATTAGCCCATTTCCTCTATTGCAGTTCTTGGTCTGTTTTTTCAGCCAAATGGAGACACATTCTTTGTACACAAGCTTCATTAAATGTTCTTTTTTTATGTAGAATTTATGTTTATATGTGGCAGAAGTAAATTAGTTCACATTTTAATGTAAATAAGTTTATCAGTCTATTTTCCCACATTAGTATGTTTAATGTACAGATTATTCTACTGATTAATTATTAAAATCATCTGGATTATAACAAATGACAAATCAAAAGCTTGGGAGTTTTTATACATAAAATGATAAAAGAGACCTCAGCTGACTATTCCAATTATCTGATGTTGTGTATTTTGCAGTCAGTTAGGATGATTATGTCGTGGAAGCCCCTCCACCCCACCAAATTCTGACCAAGTTCCTGTAAAGTTCGTGCAATCACAAAGCACAACTATAATCATGAGAGATTTGCAAGGAGATAGCTCACATTTTCTTGCAGGAAAAAGTTCTAATTGGCCTTAATTTGATTGTTCCTAGTTTAGTCAGCATCCTCTTCCCTTTTAACTCATAACTGAGTGAAAATGCATCTAAGGAAATTAGACTCATTTTACCAGTAGAAGCACATGCTTGCACATCCACAAACAAACAAACGAAAAAAAAAGTTTTTAAAAAATTAAGGAAAAAACTAATTCCCAAAGAAAAAATGTAACATTTTTAGCACATGTGGATGAACAACATATCATTGGTACTGGCATGAGTCAGTTCTCATTTGATGTTTGTTATTCCATTTGATCTCTGTTATATTTTCCAGAGTGTGGGGAAATGAGATGTGGATGCTTTTTTTATGGAAATAGTTTTGGGAGCCTGACAGGAAGCGAAAGTCTCTCTACAGCTGTAATGTGTGAGTTCATATGCGTGTGTTTTCTTGTGTTTTCATAATTACCAGAGCTATTCAAGGAAGATAAGGTTATTGCAGTTCTAAAATCAATATTATTATTATTATTATTATTATTATTATTATTATTATTATTATTATTATATTTAATATAATAATATACATTTTATTAAACAATCAATAAACACATCAGCAAAAATATAATCTATATTATTATCATGAAATATGAAACAATACATTTGTACTTGAGGTAGACATAATCTAGGTATGTCATGCATTATTGTAATAGTTAATTAGCAGAATAATCTGCAGATTCAATATACTAAGGGGGGAAATAGACTAATACTTATATAACTATATAATAATTATATAATATCTATATATAAACAGAAACGCTTATTTTCATCCACAATTTGTTGTATAGATTTTCGTGAATGTGGAAATTATTTCATTCATTATTTATTCAGCATGTCCTGGCAATGCACACCTCCAGTTCAACATATAATAACAGACTGTTTGCTTGTATACGTGTGGAAGCAAGCCTAATAGCTGACTCTTTCTCTGTAATTGCTATTCTATCTCAGCCTCCTAGCCAGCAGGGACTAACCCCTTATGTGTGTGCGTATGCATACTCCAACAAGGTCACATACTGATGTATGACGCAGTATCTGCTAAGCAGCTTGTGACTGTTGTTGGAGCTACAGGTGTCCTGTGGATATCCCCCACATACTGCATATCCATTCTTTGTTGCAACTGTTTGTATTTCAGACATTCACCTCTAGTGTTCTTCAGGAAGTTGAATGCTTTTATCATAACCCTGTGTGGTCAAACAGACCATCTACATGGTGTCTTTAAAACATGACATCATGGTCCTGTATTCCTGTCTGCCTCACCCTGCCCTCATAGGGGAGGAAGTAGGGAAGGGGCATATCCTCATGTATCTGGTAGGCTTTTAATACAATATATACCTAATAGGAAGAGCCTTAGAAAGTGTCCCCAATCTCATACCAGAGGTTCATGGGTTGGCCTGTCAGTGGTATAGAAGTGCTATAAAATATTGGGCCCAACAGCTCAAAATCAGTTTGTATTCATTTTTATTTTCTTGTTCCAAAGATAAAGGTTTTCTGTCCACTTTTTAATTTTAGTCAGCAGGAACCTGCCCCTGAATACTCACATTTCACACATTATGAGTGGGAGATGCACTGCTTACTTTATCTTTTAAAAGGTTCTCGTGTAATCTGTTTTTATTTCCAGAACATTGTCATATTTGGACCACTTCCTGCTGTGGACTCTCACTAAAAAGCAAATCATCCAAAACTCACCTACTTTATCTTTCTTTCTCACACTGT
Source organism: Silurus meridionalis (assembly GCF_014805685.1). NCBI lineage: Eukaryota > Metazoa > Chordata > Actinopteri > Siluriformes > Siluridae > Silurus > Silurus meridionalis. The sequence continues at coordinate 18,837,410 of NC_060885.1, forward strand.
GGCACACTAACTCATGGTAAACATCAAAATACCAAAGCAAAGAACACAATTTACTGGCATGGACCAGGACCTACTAAGACTGCAAGTTGCACTATCATGTGGCACATATAATCATGCTTGCCAGTAAGGCTGTCTATAGTTTCAGCTTCTGTTAAGAATGATTAGACTGATGACAGCAGTCACATTGCCTTAGGCTTGCTTGAGCTGCAGTCATTCCAGAGATGGGTCGTCAGCCTGCAATTGAACCCCAAACACTACAGATTGAAAGGTGTCCTTGCTTCAGCAGACAGAGTTCAGTCATTAGCCCTTTGGCAATGCTGCTGTTTTAAGTTGAAGGAGTCAGATTTGAGTCTTTTTCTCACTGGATAGATAATCACCAAACATAAAATATATTTTCCAAGCTGAGCAGGAGCTGCAAGATTGGCACTGTTTGTCACTATTAGCTATTACCCCATGAGATTAGCTCTCCATGCATAATTGTGGTCCAGCCCCTTGTGGCCAAAGTTTGGATAGCATGCTAGTTGTTAGCATTTGTTGTTGCTGCTCCCAGGTCACCACAACAGTCAAATGCCCTTCCTGATGCATTTCTTTTGTCATCTGAGGTTGTATTAGAGAAGCAATGTGTGAAAAACTCCTCTCATGATTCAAACACCTTTAACAGGAATAACTCAAATTATGGCCGACTTTACTTTATTGAGGTTTGAGGGCATTTGTTTATGCATAGCTCTCTAAAGGTCATGTGGTAGCATTTCAATCCGAGTGAGGTCTAGGCCATTGCAACACTTGATTCTGTTCTTTTTCATCTGTTGTAGATTTGCCAGTGTGATTGGGATCATTGTCTTGTTGCATGACCTAATATTAGCCAAGCTTTAGTTGTCGGACAATGATCCAGAAGACTTGTGGTTTGTTCAGGAGAAAATTTGCAAAAATAAGATGCGCTGCCATGCTCTTCTTAGAGAGAGATTTTCTCCTGGTAACTCTTCTAAACAAACTGTACTTGATTAGTATTTTATAATTGCACTTGGACTTTTACATTTAACATTTATCTGAGTCCTGTAGAGTTTTAGTAATTGTAATTTATAGCAATTTTTTTCTTCTATCTTTGCTGATGTGTTTTCTTCTTGGCATTGCATTAACACACAACTAAATGCTCTTTACAAATAATCAACTAAAATGTTGGCTTTTATAGAGGTGGCCACATTTGCTAACGATCAGTTAATTAAGGCCATTTAATTAGATAGATAGATAGATAGATAGATAGATAGATAGATAGATAGATAGATAGATAGATAGATAGATAGATAGATAGATAGATAGATCGATTGATAGATAGAACTTTACTGTCATTGCATAGTACAGGTACACAGCAACAAAAAACAGTTTGCCATCTACCAGAAGTGCAAAAAGTAGCAATCGCACAAATAGTGCAGAAAAAGTAGCATATTTACAGCATGTTATATATATGTAAGCATATGTACAGTGAATAAATATAAAGGCTATAGGAGTGCAGAGATGTGTGGACATTGTTGAGAAGTACAGGTAAATGGTTAGGCTATGGCATTGAAAAAGAAATGTGCAGAAGTAGGAGGTTATAAGATTATGGCATTTAAGAAATGTGCAAGCTGAATAACCAAGTCTAATATATATATATATATATATATATATATATATATATATATATATATATATATATATATATACGCACACATTATATACACATATATACATGAATGCAAAATGTTGGGCAGAATGTACAGTAAGGTGTATAAAGATACACATGAATAAAATAGTGCAGATGGTGTACGTAAAGCACAATAAGTGTGGAGAATGAGAAGTATAAAAGACATACTATGTAATATGTACAGTGTATGTATAATTGTACAGAAGATATATACAGTGTCTATACAGTGATCTAACTGTGTTGTGTAGAGTTCAGTAGTGTGATGGTGGATATAAAAAAGCTGTCCCTGAACCTGCTGGTTCTGGTGCGTATGTTCCTGTATCTCCTTCTTGATGGAAGGAGGGTTAAACAGTTTGTGACTGGGATGTGAAAAGTCCTTGATAATGTTGTGAGCTCTGCACAGACATCTGCTGTGGTGACGGTGTTCAATGGCAGGTAGTTGGCAGGTAGTTGACCACCCTTTGCAGGGCTTTGCGTTCACACACAGTGGCGCCTCCATACCACACAGTGATGGAGTTGGTCGGGATGCTCTCGATGATGCAGCGGTAGAAACTTGTTAAAATCCCTGGGGACAGATGAGCTTTCTTGAGACTCCACAAGAAGTACAGGCGTTGTTGTGCCTTCCTAAGCAGAGTTAAAATGTTAAGGTGCCAGGACAGATCCTCAGAGATGTGAACTCCCAGGAACTTAAAGCTGGATACTTGCTCTACATCAGTTCCATTGATGTTAACTGGTAAATGTCTCCTGCTTTGGATTTCCGAAAGTCCACAATGAGCTCTTTAGTCCTTGTGGCGTTGAGGGTCAGGTTGTTGGTGGCACACCATGCTGTCAGGCTTCGGATCTCTTCCCCGTAGGCCGATTCAACGTTGTTGCTGATCTGGCCAACCACGTGGTGTCATCTGCATACTTGATGGACCACAGTCATGGGTGAACAGGGAGTAGAGTAGCCCTGTGGGATGCCAGTGTTTAAAATGAGGGTTGAGGATACCTGGTTGCCCAACCTAACAGATTGAGGTCTGTTGGTAAAAAATCCAGAATCCATCTGCAAATTGAGGTTCAGATACCCAGGTCACTGAGCTTAGTGATCAGTACAGTGGGGAGGACTGTATCATATAAGCTGCAACTGGCTGCTATCTAGCCTCCTAGATCTAGCAGACAAATTTTTACACATGGTTTCTCCAATTCAGCTTCATTTTTTGTAAAATAAACAATGACATGTAATATGTTATATGTTGTTGTTCATATCAGATTGTATTCATTCTTGATAATAACCAGATGGCTTTTTATTATGCCCTGATACATTAAACAATAGATACTACCATATTTTTTTTTTCACATGACTGTCAATGTACATGTAAATCTAGAGCAGGTGTGTTTATGAAACAGTTGATAACATATTTGCAGAATATTGCTACCTGTGTTATGGGAATTTATAGTATCAAGTTACATGGATGTGTTTGTTCCATAATGGTTAGAAGATCTGTTTTATGATTAGCAGTGCTGCCTTGGGGTAGAGCTACTTCTTTCTGCATTCTGACCCCACTGATGTTCTCACCTGTTGCCTCACCAAAACAGCAGTGAGTGCCAACAAGCCTTCAGATGTCCATGTCACTGACAAAATAAACAACAAAACTCATCTGCCTTTACAGAAATTAGACTAACGTATTTATACAAATAATTTTTTCAAGAATTTCAAACTACTAGCCACATGTATTTCCTGTAGAACAGTGCCTCACTGAAAACTGAAAGAATGTCCCAACAGATAACTATTCCTCCCACTTATAAGTGAGGGGGAGATTTGGAAAGTATGGCATTACAGCTCAGTTGACCCTTGTAGGTGTGGATGAATTCCAAATCTTTTAAGTTTTTTTTTTTTTTTTTTTACATTTTACAAAGAAACTATTATAGGGACTAAAGTTGTGTCAGTTAAGCGTTTTGGCTGTTTGACAAAACAAAGACCTGTTAATGTTCCTCATAAGGTTGCATGACCAAATAAAAGCTGTACATGTCACTAAGAATAACTTAATAAAAATAATTGAACTCTATATAACATTAAATAGATAAATAAATTAAATATATAACATTAAAAGAAAGCTTGCATTTTAAAAAGCATAATCAAAGACTTTATGGTGTCAGGAGTGGACAGAATAGGCTTGCCTAATGATTGCCAGTCTAATAGATCAGGGAGGGAATCCAGTCCAATATAAAATATAAAGCACACTAAAGTAACAGAAAGATGTTGCTCTTACTTCTACTTACTTTGTGTCCTAGTGAACATATCAGACATTGGACTGGGAAAATACACTTTCTTTTCTCATTTTTACTGAAAAGAAACTATTGATGTTCCACTGGTAAATTTCAAAGTCCCCCTCCCTACCTCCTTTCTGGATTCTCCTACATGTTATTTTTCCCTCCCCTCAGTGCTCAGGCACCCCTCCTCCCAGCTGCTGAGTGGTCGTCCTGCTGGAGGCCGGCGTTCACATTCTCCTCACTGAGTGCAGAAGAGACTCTTTTTACAATATCACACAATCTCATAAAGGCACAGAAGCTTTTACACACTCACATCCAGATAGGTATTTTGGCAACATGTCCAAAAAAAGACTTTGACGCTTCATTGGATCTAGGTGGGCTATTTAACCCTTCTTTTTCTAAACATTTAAACCAGAAGGAATGGACTATCCAGTTGGCATATTCAAAATATGACAAGCATCTAAATACTTCAGAAAGAAGGTTTTCATTTTTTCACATTACTGAAGACTGCTGTAACAGCTGTATTGGACTTTCACAATGAGCACAATACGAAGAAAACCGAGCATTGCATTCAGCTGGCATAAATCATTCACCATCCTTACACCTTGGAGAAAAGGTAAGACTGACTACCTGCTTTGGCACCCTATTATGTGAGATCATGCTACCTCTAATTGGCAGAAAAAAACAGATGGGTTAGTGGCTGCAGAGTTATTTTTATGACTGAGGTGTCAGTTTATTAATTTATTTGTTAATTTATCTACTTATTGCAAGCAAACTGTGTTTCACACCTCTATTTGCCATACATTTACAACTTTAATTATATTTAGCTAATGAGTATTTAAGTTTAATCTCCTTGTGTTTAGGAACTTATATTTAATAGATATAATATATCTAACGTTAATATAATTACTTATTACTATATTAAGCATTTCAAAAAATGCTTTAGGCATTCAAGAAATATTATGTATTCACATTTTTTGTCTGCACAACAGAATTTTAAACTTACATTCTACCCTAATTCCTTACAGTCTGTTTTGTTGTGGCTTTGTTATAACCAATAAAGCATGGCATTCTAGAATGTGATAATTTACATGAAGTAATCAGTTGACTTTAATTAGCAAGATTTCTATTTTTCCCCATCTGTTACAAATGGGAATCAAATGAACATTTATGTGTAATATAAAATGGAGTGCTCTACCACTATAATTTGTGAAAGAACAATAAATGTTGAATTCTTGTGGGTTAATTAAGAGTTCATGAAGTGCTTGGAAGTTTCCTCAGAATTGGAAAATGCTGAAAAGCTGGATGCAGTTTTAATTAAATTTTATATTCCAAAGATATACAACAAATGTTAAGCTGAAAGCAAAATATATTCTGTATTCTAAGATTTTTGCATATTTCTCCTCATGAAAATAAATCATTTCTGTATTTTGAACACAACAAATAAGGGGTTTCTTGGGTGAGATCGATGGAAACTTTAAGAGAAACTTTGAAACACAAAATTATTTAAATAAATGACTGTATTCTCCATTATAAATTCTCCATTTACTACTATTATTATTTGATGCACACTGTTAATTAGGTTTGAATGGATAAAGAATATTGCTGAGGTTCTAAAAGAGTTTTATGTGAAATAAATCTTTTGCGTAAAAGATTTATGTGTAGGTAAACCATAATTACAAAAGTGACATCACATGGGAATGTTTGTAAAAATGCAGACACTGCCACAAACCTTTTTGTTTTGTTTCAGTAAATATTTGACTCATATCAAACCAGGGTTATTGGTGGAAGTGACTCACTAATCCAGGTGTTGACAGCAGACTAAATTACTGTCCTCAATTTTAAGACATTTTGTATTATTTACCAATCTGTTTGACTGTAAATCATAGAAGGTTTATAATGCTTATGAGTACCTCTAGGGCTTGTAAGTATATATACATCTGAGGAAATCTCTACTGGAGTTACTGCTCCTGCACATTCTTTTCTTATCCTAACAATGTCAGATAATGAAAGACTGGACCTTTCCAGCTCACATTGATAATGTGCCTGGAAGGGCTTCTCAGGATTCCCATCCCAGCCAGGGAATGTAGGGGAAATACTCCATTATCACTCTGAGAGACAGACAGGCGAGAAGTGCTGAGCTTAAAGAAAGAGGGTGGGGGAGGTGGGAAGGTGTGCAGCTGCATTTCGCACCTCATGAAACGTGACATCTGGTCTTTGTCATCTAATGTGAAGTTACACATGACCAAGGAAAAGCAGCAATTTCGTTAAAACCGTTTATCAACTGCTTAGAAAGTCTGAGCTGAGAATGACTTTTGGTCTGAAGTTTCACTCAAATTGGCTGAAGAATGCAGTCATCTTAAAAAATGAATTCAGATCCTGTCAGCCGGTGACTGAATAAGAAACACTTTGAGGAGGAGTGATAGTAGTAGTTCTAAATAATAATTTGTTACTTTCACAACTTATTATGAAAATATATTATTGATGAAAAGCTCAGCCATACCCATTAATCAGTATTAAACAAAATGTAATATTCAAATTGAATATAAAATTTTATTTAACTTTAATACTTTGTTGATGTGCAAGATTGGACACGTTGAGCTACAGAAATTGCACCTTGTGGTCACTGAGTCTGACCACCCATGGTGCTAGTCAGCCTCTGACATTCTCTTAAGCCTTTTTAACCATGAAAAAGCAGACCTGTCTTGGCCTGCCTCTGACCTCTCCACCCAGGAGCTCAGCGTCTGAGCCATGGGACAGCCTAGTCCAGGGCTTAGAGAAATCTTATGTGAAAACCTCAGACTTGGCCAATATGCCTAGTATAACAAAGATATTTTCAAGAGGTAATGTATAATTTCAGTTGGTGCAGGTCTAAAACGATTTGGTTTGGATTTTAACCAAGCACATGATATTTTTTCTTATACAAAAAAAAAATATACAAAAGACACTAAGTATGATGGTTCTCTGTTCAGAGCTGTCTCTTGTCAGTAGTCACTTCAGATACAGACTAGGTAAATCTGACTAGGCTACAGTCTTTTACTTAAGACTACATATCTATGCTTTTATCACTGGGGCACTCATCGCGTAAGTGTTCTTAGTCAGCAGACCATAGGAGTTTTTTTCTTGTTAAAAAAAAACAAACTCTTTCCAACTGCTTTTGTTCTGAGAGCAACACCTGACATTAAACAATTTAAGGCACTGAGTCAGACTCTGACTATGACATCATTAGAACAAATTAGAGACTTTGCACAAATAATCTGTGATGAAATACATTGTTTGGGTTGTAACTTGGTAATAAAGAGCTTTAAATTGTTGGTTCTGAATGTAACACCTGTTTCAATGCAGCAAGCAAACAGAAGGTATTGCTGTTTAGTCTGACAGAAAGTTTTGGACATTGTTGCAGGAAGGTTTGTCAGAGTGCAAGACTCTTCATGTACTGTTCACCACTTTTAATAGTATGACTATAATTAAGAAGCTGTATTGAGAGGATTGTAAAAAAAAAAAAAAAAGACATCAGATACATAAATACATGGAACCAGTCTACCTTTGCATGAAATAGTACATAACTTTTTACAATGTTACAAACCTTCTACATGCAACTACTTCTGTTTCTTGCATTTACATCAAAACGTTGTACATTTGTATTTAGTACTCACATCTTTTTTGTTTTCCTGAAGCCCATAATTAATTTCATAGGCCGCTTAGAGGTTTCACAGAGTACGTACATATGATGGTAAATTCTTGAATTGTGGAAACTCATGTCCATAATATCACATCAACAAAAGAATTAATCCAGTTCTCAAATGGCTAATCAATTATTCTTGATTCTGTCAAAAGAATGAGCATGACCAGTGTTAATAATTGACAACATGTGTTTTGAATTGTGAAGCCTCACAAAATGTCCACATTGCTTACAGATATCTACTGTCTTTCTGTTTCATATCAGCAGTCCCACATTCCTAATCATTACTGAAGTTGAAAAATCAAAGGAAAAACTTCATAACTCCATAACTCTTGATTGAGCACTGACTTTTTATATCAGCATAACATGTGAGGGATTTTCCACTAGTACAGAGGGGGAAAAATCATGTCCCCTAAAGCCAAACAACAGCTCCAGGTGGGACATGACAAAAAATACTTGCTTTCCAATGGGAAAGAACTGGGCAAGAAAACAAGATTAAAGCGGTATGTCAAAAGCCTAATGTTTTGGTTTGTAGAGGTTTGAAGCCCAGTTTCCATGGATTTTACGGGTTCAGGTGCTTTTGAAATAATTTACTCGCATAAAACCTCATGGCGATAAGAGACCAGAGAATGTGGGTGGTGTTCTTTTCCAACAATGGTATTAACCTGCTTTTTCTGCTTGTTTGTATTTTTACTGCATTCATACTCTGGTGCACGTACGACCTCAGCATTAGTCACATTCCTGCCTGCCAGGGTCTGGATGAGGGCCTGTTTGATCTCTCTATACCAGCAGCCAGGTCTTGGGGATGTTAATTGAAAACCAAGGGGGATTGAGATGCAGATTGCTTTCTCCTACAGAGTGGCCAAAAATGCTCCACCATCAGCAGTTCTGTATTTCTTGCTGGCATACACTGCTTATGAGGAACCAGTGTATGGCAACCATATTTAAATTATATTTGCTCAATTTGTTCTGGGCTTTTGACAACAAAAATCCAATTTTGTTTATTTGTTGTGCTTGTTTAGTAAATTAACCTCACATCTTGCACTGGGAAAGAACAACCTGCACATATTCAAAGATAGTAATATGTAATACATTAACCGCTACATGTAGTGTTTTTCAATGTGCCCTTGTGTATACATATAGTACCTAAACCAACTATGCTAGAAAAATATGATGAGAGACAGAGTCATGAGAGACAGAGGTAGTCTGGTAGACTGGCTGTCAATAGCATATATCGTCCAGGTCTATGTTACGCTTGTGTTGATATCCCAATGGGAGTTCATGAGAAAAAGCTGGCAAAACACAGCCATTGTTTTGAATTGTGGAAAAAACCTAGACCAGGAGCTTTTATGGCCTCGAATAATTGAAATGGTATCAGTGTTTGTGCAGTGCCACTAAAATCTAAAAACAACTACCCATTTGAATGAAAATAACACATTCTTTTCTCAGGCATGTTAACTGACTGACTATTTTTAAATGAAAAACTTTGTTTGTGATCCTGGCAATGTACTGATTTACTGGATATAGTTTATATGACTCTAAATACTTTAAATCAAGTGTTCAATAAATCATATGAATGTAACAACAAACAGAAAAATCTGAAAACATGTTTTTTAAAAGGTCGAACCTATAGCCATTGCTTAAGGGATCAGAGACAGCGGTCTAATTACAGTTTCCAGATAGATAATTTCTGAGTCTGCTGTTAAAACACTTAGCTGTTTGGGAAGGGAGCTTATTATTTAGCAGACCAGGTAACAGGTCTTTAAAATTCGGACAAAAAATAAATTCTTGACAGACACCTGAAAAGTATCAGATTGCTGAAGGTTAGAAATAGGAGAAGTCACATATGACTGAGCCCTGTAATGTCATTAAGCAAGCCACAAGATCAAAGCTGGACAGTTCAGTGCAGGAGACAGACATAACTATGGGCTCACTGCATCCTGGGCCTTGTGTGGATCTCTGATGTTAAAGAATGCTTTATAGTGTAAAAGATAAGCTCTCATCACTGGGATTTTTTTTTTCACACAGGCCCTCATATACAGTTTTTGTCTGCACTGTGGTCAAAATCAGAAGTTCAGAGGTTTTCCAAAAGGAGAAAGGAGCATTTTCCATATACATGCACCTATTCTGTCACTGAGTACCTACTTAACTTGAAAAAACAAACCTACTTGTGTTCATATAAACGACAAATCCAATCACACTCATTGCTATACATGTGATTTAGACTATTTTTTCATTTATTTAATAATTTACTCAAACACTGGGCGGTAACAAATTCCTCTTTTTCCTTCCTTCCTCAAACACACAAAACTGGATAATGGCTCTCTGTTTTTGTTGTATTAGTACATACCATGATATATTGAGCGAAGTGATTAAAAACACATTTTGTTGTTCTTTTTGCAGGCAAAGGGGATGTGGTGTTAGAAAGTGAGGTTGTACTGACAAAGATGAAGCTCCTCAAAAACATCCATGAGAAACTTCTAAATACGGAGGACTCTGTATCAAACATATCCATGTCTGAACAGGATATCTCTTTACCACTTCAAGTCGAAGAAACAATATCTGTCAACAGTGTGGCACCTGAACCAAAACTGGTGGAGTCAAAAAAAGACTATTTGACTGCAATTTTTTCCAGTTCCCAGTTGCCAGGTTTGTACAAATTTGAATCAGAGGACTCTGGGGTAGAGATGCCTAGTGGAGCGAACTCACCGTCTACTCCAACAGGTTCAGAGCAGAGCTTTGTTGTTCACAGTAGAGAGTCTTCATGTGACTCTGGAAATCCAAACCCTCACATCCAAGCCAGCAGTCGTCTCCTCTCACTGGAAAAGAGTGCAGACTCTTTAGAGACTGAACCAGCATCATGTATATGTGTCCAAGAAACCAATCTCACAGTATTTCAAGACAGACCAGAGGATGAGATGGATAATGTTCTGCTGGAGGTTGTAAGAGATTCAGAAAGGTTAGAGAACAGAACTGTAGTGGAAGCCACAGAAAGCTGTGAGGACGGTTTAGTATGTACAGAGACAGAAGATACGATAATAAAGAGTGATGCTACTGAGAACACAGACTCAATTATCCATGCCATTGACACATATGATAAGAACATGGATTTGCCACAGCGGCCATTAAGGAAAAGTACAACGAGTGACAGTCTGGATGAATACATGGAAGAGTGCTGCAGGCTTAGTGAGGTAACTATAACAGTTTACCAAATTTGGATGGTATTTACTCAAAGACTTAAGATTGTTCCGGATTTATATAAACAGATTACCACTGTCTATGCAGCTTCACAGTAACAAGATGTTAAGAGGAACAATACTTTTACAGGCAAAAATTAACATTTAAGCATTAAAAGTAATTATTTTGGCAAGCACCATATCTTTATTCTCGCAATGTGCTACTGATAAATGGGTTATTATACTTTTTGTGTTATGTTCAGTATATTCTTTTGTTGATTTAATAGTTGGTCTGGGCTTTAAGAGATGAAATCTTAAACACTCAAATAGGAAATTCATACCTGGCTTATGTAATAATGTATAAACTTGAAGAACACACATTCGTTTAATTTTCAGGTATTTTGGTCTCACTATATAAAATGCTTGATTTCGATAATACATTTACAAAAGCAACAGAAGCACATTCATGATACTCGTTCAATATGAACAGTGTTCTCATTCATGTAGATGCTGGGCAATAAACTCCACCTATTCTGCACCTGGCAGCTGGGCTACAACCTGTCTGATTTGTTGAACATGTCTTCCTTTCATGTTTAAGTAAACCATTTCCAAGTAGCCAATGCCCCAGACAAAAGAGGTTTAATCAATGGATTTCACTAGTATGTAGATTGCTCTTTCTTTAAGCTGCAAACATTTTTTGCTCTGGTTGTTTGACTTAGATATTGGCACCCACCTGAGGTAAATGCAGTGTTTATAGCTACAGAGAACTAACATTACCTAGCTAGGATGGCTAGAAATATTAGATATTGCATAAAGATAATCAAAGATCCTTGATACAAACTCAACTGTTCTTATTTCTTTAGCATGGTCAACTAGTTCAAAATCACTAAAATGTAGAAGTAAATAAGTAAACGATATTACTGACATTATGTTAATGGAATGACAGAATTATCAAATACATAAGCAAATTATTGACTAGCTAACAATAACATTACAGCCATAAAGTAGAGGTGAATGCAGATGCAAATGCAGTTTTAAGTTTTGTTAATGATTCTAGATAACAAATCTGAAAGATTTTTTCAAGAAACCAGCAAGGGGTTAGGAAACCGATAAACATTAATCAGTGCAAATTGTTAAATCACAAAACTAGTAAAAAAAAACTACAACTCACAATATTAAATGCTTGGAAGGTTAAGTAATGAGTGTGCAAAGATGATATACGTGGAAATATAGACATTTTTAATATAAAGTAACGATTGGTGTTTGGGTTTCATTAGAATGCCAGTGACTGCAAAAGTGCCCAATTTTGGTCAACCAATAAGAACAATACAAAATAACTTACTAAAGTGAACCACCAGCTTGGGCAGTAATGAATATCTTTAAGCAGCTGGTAGCTGGTTAGGCAGGATTTTTAACTAGTGTTTCTTTGTTAATACATACAACATTTGATTGAAGAAGTATTTGTAATATTTGTCAAACTTCAACAAAATTCAACAATAACTCTGGCAAAGCCTGCACTGTATGGTTGCCTTGAGGTTGAAATGTACTGATCCAACCGTTAGACTGAATTCCTCAGGGACGCCAGAACAAATAAACATTAAATGTCTGCCACTCCTTACCAATGAACAGAATGTTTGGTTGTTTTCTCCCCAGCGTCTGCTGATCCAAACAACTCAGTGACATACGCAATAATAGCACTTCAGTTTGAATGAGCAGGACAAGCTGCTACAAACTGAGTAGGCTGTCATATTTACACTTTTTGGATCACATTTAAAATGTTGGAGCAATTTCCATCTGACTGAAATCTACACGTCCTTTTAATGTCAGCAAAGACACAATGACTGAAAGGTTACATAATAAAGAATAGTCTTTATTTAGCATAAGTGAAGATCATTCAGCTTTCTGTAAAACCAATGAAAGCAGTATCAGATCTACTGTATGTATTAATATCACAAGGTATACAGTGTGGTAGTTTTAAGTCAGTTTTAAACAGTGAATATAATAAAAACTAAACAAAACTCATTCAATTCTCAAATAGCATTTTTGTTTTTTAAGTTAGAAGCCACTCTACATCTTCCAATAAAGAGTCTGACGCGTTGACTTGATAAACATATCTGGCAAATAAATATAGTTTCCAATAAAATCTCATTAAAATTTTTTGGAACCAAGACTGAAATTTGCCGGTACAGGGCTTTCGGTTCAGTATATGTGTACCGAATACAATCCTTTTTACGTACAGAAGATAGGTAAAATCTGAGTTGCCTCAGAAACATATAAAGTGACCGCCCGTAAGTTTTTTTGTTTCCACTTCCCACTTTGAGCACATTTTTTTTGTATTTTTTTGTAATTTTATAATAAACTTGAAAACATGCAACAAAAAATCTTGAATCCATAACGCTAGCGTTAGCCGATAGCCACTTGCTGGTTAGCGGCTAACGTTAGCGCTATTGATTCTTTAGCATTTTCTGTGTAGCTTCAAAAATTCTTTTAAAAGGAAAAAAACCTGACAATTCTGCATATTGAGGGAGTGAATAAATAAAGGATGGAAGGAATGGAGACGTTTGTTAAAAGTATGCTGAAATAAGTAGAACAGTTAAGAAGCTCACGTCTTTAGAAAATTAAATATTTAATGTAAAACACACACATACACATCTGTATTAACCAAATAGGGTCTAATAAATTATTTGTTTTCTTTTCAATTTATTATTATTTATTATTTATTTTGTGACCATTTAATTGTTGCAATTGTTTTGCATTTCCTCCCCCTAACCATATTGAAATTGAACCGAACCATGAATTAAAAACTAAGATATATTCAGGACTGTGAATTTTGTGTACCATTGCACATATATATAAAAAATGGGTTTCAGTGCAGTTGGAGTAGACCATGGGAATCTAAGGGCATAGTGTTCTCTACCATGGCCATGACATGGAGTGTGTTATGTTCTGCTTCTGTACAGTACAGTACTGCTGTCATGGACAGTGTGTGTGGTGTAGTTTTCTTTTCTTTTTATGGAGCCGCACATCACCCAGCACCTTTTCATCTGTGCTGAGTGACTGTGCAGATGTCTGAAATGAATGAAACCAGCATAGCCAAATGTCCCTGCGGTCTAAAATCTATCATTCCCCTGCCTACCTGGATGCGTCAAGCAGGTGTCAAGCTCATATTACTCAGTTATAAGTACACAGTTAAAACGCTTTTTCTGTAGTTTTGTAACGTTTTAAAGGCTTTTAAATTGTGTTTTTAAACAGTGTTTCTGGAGTTTAGAGCCACAGTGACGACAGGCAGACTGGGCAGTCAGCTCTAGCTTCATCATTACCTGTCAGCACACCTAATAAACTAATTCCTCTGCCCACTAAACTGAGCTCTTGGACTGAGGAAAGGGATATTGGAACGGGGATTTAAGATATTTTTCCATCCGCTTCAAACACAGCAACTTCAAAGGGTTCCCCACTACTTTTCTGCTAATCTGATTTGTTTCCTCCTTATGAAAGTATAACATAGCTGCAGTGCTGCTTTTAAGGAAAGGGAAAGGGGGCTATGCTGCAGAGATGTCTATACAAAAAACTAAGACTTTTATGGCAACAAAACTTCAATTTCCAATCCAACCGTATGCCTGTGGCTCTGTCTAGGTGAGGCTTCATGGGACATTCAAAACATGTCGTGTAAAAAATGTATATACATTGTGTAAGAAGGCAAAATAGATAGGGTTATTTCCATGCTTGCATCTATAAATGTATAAATCACAGCCTGTTACTGTTGGGTGTCATTAGCAGTGGTTTGCGTCCATAGACAACATTAATAACGACAAAGCTTCAAACAACATTACAAAGAGCAACAATCACTCTTGATTCATGCTATAGACTAATCTAGCGAGACTTTAGAATAACACTGTAATAGGCACAACATATGCAGCATTTACAACATAAGCATACACTCTTGCAGTTCATTGTCGTGGTTTTAGTCATACATTGGTTTATTAAATTGAGATTCGGCAACATTTTTACCTTAATGACATCTCATAGATAAAAAAAAAAAAAAAAGATAGCAAAAATACTGCTTTGTTCATAATAGACACACTAATTATTTGCCTATTATGGAAATTTCATGGATTTTATTCCCAATGTATTTTTATTTATTTATATATTTTTTTATAAATCAAGGAGTATACTAGCCCACTGAGATAGTTAAAACCACAAAACATTAGTTTAATATGTTCATAGAGTAAGCAAGGGGCAGATTTCTGAACCAATAGACATCTATTAGCCCCATAACGGTACACTGTAAAACTTCACAGCCCCATTAACTAATGTTAATTCATTTTTTTTTTTTTATATATTCTATTTCTATTGTCATGCCTAGTATTTATTTTAGAGAGAAATACTGTAGCACAATTGTAGCTTTTCGACTAAGTTTGATTGTATTGGCATGATTTTTTTTGTTTAATCTTAAGGAGCTGCTTTGGGAAAGCTTTATGCCGATGTGTACATATGCTGAATGATAGACATTGTGCTGCTTGTGTGGCTCTTCAGATCAGTCTAAATGTTTGTCTCACATCATAAATATTTGAACACAATTACATAATCTGTAAAAACTAGTCAGTATGCACAGTTTACATGAGAAAACAACTTGACTTGTTTACCTCAGTACACAACTTGGAAAACATGTATTCACATATTTGACAGTTGTTTTCACTTAGTTTGCTCTGGTTACTACAAAAAACACACCTTTTCCCATATCTCTCACCCCACCCCACATCTGGCTGGTCATTCCACTCGGATGGAGTCATGATTAGGAAAGTATTTGCGCATGAGCGGGGTGCTGTAATCTCTCTAAGGAAAATATGTTTTTTTTCCTACCAGGGTTCTTCGATAGATCATCAATTTGATCTATACTTACAAACTCTAACTCTAAAGAAATATATATGTTGCTCGAATACCACCCAAAAACTATAACAAAGCTGTTTTTACTTGGACTGACAATGAGTCATGACAACCTCCTGACTTTGAGAAGTTATGGCCCTTATGCACAATATAATAACAAAACCATTGAGCTTTCATTAGTGTCAGTTTGTGGAATAATGTGGCCGTCTTATTTGAAGGGGGAGGAAGTGAAGGGTGTGGGGCTTTCCCGAGCACTTCCCTTTTCCCCTTACTCAGGACACTAGGGATCCTGAGAAGGATAAGATCTGCTGAATCTCATCCTTAAGACTCAGAGACTAATAGTAAAAAACTAATGACTGGCTTTCCCTTGTTCTTATTACACAGCATGTGAGAATGTTTACATCATCCTGTAGGATTTTTGGATTTAATAACCTTAAAAACCTGAAGCACTTGGTAATCTCTCACCTGCATTTGACACAGGGAAGTGAATTAACCAAAGAACAACAAATGAATTAATCAGTCATATAATAAATAAAGTAATTTCATAGTCACACTTTTTTGCTGGTATAGAATTTGAGATTCAACTTTCACTCACTTTTAGCGACTGCTTTACCCTGGACAGTGTTGCGGTAGATTTGAGTTCTGGGAACACTGGGAATCAGTCTGTCATTGGGCACCAAGCACACACATTTTCACACTCATTCACACCTAGGGGGAAATTTCACCTTGCTGGGAATATTTTGGGAAGGTGGGAGGAAACTGCAGAACCCAGAGGAAACCCATACAGACATGGGGAGGACATTGTGCCAGTGAATATTAAATGGCAAAATATAGTTATGTTTCTTAACAAAAATTTTGGCATACTTTATTTTAATGTGATATATAATGGCAATACTCATATATGACTGTAGCTCATGGTCATAAGTGTGTAACCATGACCTTTTAAGAATCGCACACTCCGTCAAAGGAAATGACTGATGTCAGGTCCCAGAGTTTTTGCTCCCTGTTATGATTTTGTCTTCTATTGTTTAGCCTTTGTGTTTCCACTGATGGTGGGCTTGGGGATGTAAGTGGCACGGAAAAGCTTTCTGGAGGAAAAAAAACCCTGGACCTGAGCTCATATCCTGCTTTTGTTGGGGTGCTTTTTGGAATGTGGATAATTGTATAAATATTTATTCAAAATTTCCTTTTTATATTTTGTAAAACATGGGCATTTAGAGTTTATGCAAATTACAAATCAACAGATTTGGCTTCAGTGGGCTTCTTGCTCACAATGAATGCAGTGACTAAGGCTTAAGAAATGAGAAGCATAATATTTGTAGAATCTTGACATTGTCTTAAATATTGTGGTTGATCACTCCACAGTGGTGGCACAAACATTGTGTATACAATTCGAACCTTAAGTCCAAAGTCCTGAAGTAATTACTGATGCTGATGAAAAAGTGATTTGCATCAAGGATATTTAAAGATGCTTTAGATGATTTTAAATTTAATTTCAACTTAAATAGCACAAGTCAATATATATAATACTATATAAAACAATAAAATAGAAGAAAAAAAAAAAAAAAATATATATATATATATATATATATATATATATATATATATATATATATATATATATATATATATATTCTTTACAATTTGGGAGAAATAAATGGTGTGGCTCTTTATATGAATGGACTGCTGGCTATCATCAATGTTTTTAAAAGAGCAATAGTGTGAAGAAGTAAACATGCACATGTTTCTTTAATGATTTTACTAGCATTAGAGCTCATTCTAAACATGTGTTTCAAATGTGCTTCTACAACTATTAAAAAGTCCAAATAAAATTTCATTGTAAACATAAAAATGCTTTTTAAAAGGTTTGGTGGGAATAATCTCATGCTTTGGCATTTACACACTCACTAACATGCCACTACGTGTTTTTTAAGGTACAAATTTCCTATGGCATCCAGTCAATACACTTAGACTTTCTACATATTATTTTGCAGGTCTGTTCTCCTCAGTTCTTAATTCTAAATGTAATTTTTGTTTCCATTCTGTATGTCAGGTAAATCAGGCTCAGGCCAACCCATTGGGCTCAGGATTGGGATATTTAGAACACATCTGCCAGCTCATTGAGAAAATCGGGCAGCTTCAGGAGCACAACCTGAAACTGCAGAAACAGATCTGTGTCTTGCAGAAGGACAGCACGATGAAAAAAACTAAAGAGGTAGGTCCTTTTTTCTTTAAAAAAATAATTAAAAAATTACAGAAACAGACACATCCTAAGCAATAATCACTGCATTTACAATAGCTAAGACACATTAGGTTTAGTTTTAGTAAAACTAGAAAACTAATTAAATAGTAAACCCAAACTAAAGCTATGTTCTGTCTATGCTCAACAAAAACATTTTTTAGCATGTTGCTTTAGGGTTATTAAAGCAATCGTGTAGCCTCCGTGTAAATTTAGCTGGTTTGTTTGTCAGATTAGAGTACATTTGATAAAAAGAACATCTGGGTTTAGGCCTAATACACAAATGGTCCACATATTTTAGGACATCCCCATGGCTTGTACTCTATGCAGCTTAGGTTTTTTTTGTATTGTCTCATGTTGATGCTAATGCACTTAATGCACTTCCTGCAAGGAGACACTGGAAATAATATCATCCTATAGTCCAATGGGTCACATTTTTTAATTTTAATTTACAAGTTGCTGTGAAAAGAATAAAGACCATGCTGTATTATAGTCTACTACATGAACAGTGAGTGAGAATGTAAAATTCAACACTGGTGTGATTCACCAGTGTTACAAACTACATTGGTCACTATTTCTTTAGTAGAAGTTCATCTATGGAATGTATTATACTTCCTTGATCATCCTTTACCCACCTTTGTCCCACTATAGACATCTACCCTATGACTAAAAACCCATGCCAGCACATTGTGTAGATGTCTGTCTGCCCTTTAAAGACTTTGGCCACTGTGAGAGCTGTTTTGTTCATGGTTTTTCTAGAAAGTCTGTTCCAAACTGGCAATGTCAGGTTGGGTGCTGGGTCCGGAAAAGCTTTTTGCAACACAGTATGTGAGCCCAGCAGGGAGTCGCACTTCAAAGTAATCAAAGAAAGAGAGGCGAAAGTGAGGGATTGGCATAGGCAGCCATTCTGAATTAAGACTAAGAATCCTCTCATTTTCAAGAGTTAGAGTTTCATTCTGGTAAAAGACTTTAAATATTTATAAATCTTTTTCTCCCTTCCTGTGTACATTTTATCCCATTCTGGAAAGCTATGTTGCAACAGTGGTGTGTTTTCATAGCAACTTGATATCTTGTACATGTTCTGTAACCTAAATGAATGCTCCATTTTTGCCCCTTTTGGTGACAGTTGTATGAAGCTTTAGCAAACATGGGTAGAAGGTAATCACCAGTGGTATTATATTCTTAAACAAAACAATGCTTTCAATGGTGGGCAAAAGTTGTGGACCACACTGCTTGTTCATTCTCTCTGTTATGTGTGCATGATGGATGAAAAGGCAAAGGGGCCACAACACGCCATTGCACACATCAAAAGACAGGGGAACTCTGCTGAAACGTGCCCCAGTCTCTGTAATAATGGGCCCAGCTGACATGCCAGTCTCCTCCCTGCTGCTTCTAGCCACCCTCCTCTGCACACTCAAGACAGCCTTTCATTTGTAGTCATTATAATCCTTCACAACCCAGACAATAAGCAGTTACCACCTACATGGTCTCATTTCTCTTACTGCTCCACTACATATTATCAGTGTAGTGTATGACCAATCTTGACAGTGGAGAGAAATTGTGAAAGGAGAAATGGCACTGATTTTACGTATACTGTATGCTGATAGTAGAGATATCACATTACTGCTGTGCATTTCATAAAAATGCAGGAAAATATTTTTTTTTTATTTAAATAAATAAGACATGAAATTATCAATAATACAAGTACACAGAATTGCTCAAATTCTTTAAATAAGAAGGTCATGGCCTTTTTTCTGTACATCATGCTAATGTTTATGATTAATGTTTTCTCTCTAAATGTGGAATATGTATGTGATTTACACCACAGCATTACAGCATGAGGACAATAACAGGAAAAAGCTATGGTTGCTCACACAGCCGCTGTTTTGTTGAAGTTAAAATAGCTAGGGTGGTCCTAGAAGGTTGTTTTAAAGATAATAATAATAAATTAGTCTTAAGTTACATAATATCTTGATTATTTGGTATCTTCTACCATGTGCAATGATCTTAAGAAAAATCCACAGGCTGGGAGAAATTAGCAGTGCTGAAGCTGAATTAGTTCCAGCTCATAGTGTATTTACTGTATGTGCAATGACAGTGACACCAGCTGATTATACATAATTAAATGCTCATTGGATTTAAGTTGAGTATTATTCAGCTTGTGCTGCTAAAATATCTGTTACACATCATCAGAAACGGAACAAGGTTGATTACTCGCCTTGGACGAGTCTCTAAAAGT
Source organism: Silurus meridionalis (assembly GCF_014805685.1). Lineage (NCBI taxonomy): Eukaryota > Metazoa > Chordata > Actinopteri > Siluriformes > Siluridae > Silurus > Silurus meridionalis. The sequence goes on from NC_060885.1 coordinate 18,857,561, forward strand.
GTGAAGACTGTAGGCACATATAGTCTAATCAAAACATAGAATAAACATAGCATGGGTTTTATAGACTTCAAATACTTAATAAATTACATATCATTAATGTAACTGTCTGGCCCTGTGTGTGTGTGTGTGTGTGTGTGTGTGTGTGTGTGTGTGTGTGTGTGTGTGTGTGTGTGTATAAAATTTGCTTACTTATTTGCCTCTTTATTACACAGTTGATGAGACCTTGTCATATGCACAATCACAAAAACAGCCTTTATGATACTGATACATATTACATTTCAGTCTAATATAAGATTTAGAATGAGACTTATTGGCCAAGTTTGCCTGAGAATGCGATGAATTTGTTGCTGGTTTAAAGCCAACCAACAGTGCACATTTTACATAGAAGCATGTCATGTTCGCATTTTTCTGTTAGCGAAATAGCAATTTTGTTTAGAAAAATGAAATTCACACAAATATTTAAGCCTACCTAAAGTAGAAATATTACCAAATTATACTTATGTACACTTTCAAAGTATTCCTACTTTGATACTGCACATTACAGCAGACAACAAAAGTTCGTGATGGCTAGCATCATTTTGCACTTACATAAATATGAAACAGATGTTGAGCATACTTTGGCTCAGCAGCCAAGTATGTTATGCTGAAGGACTTTTCTTGACCCATGGGTGTGAACAATAACAAGCTGAATTATCCTTATGTGTACTCTGACCCCTGTGGTTCAGTAACTTATCATTATTATTACTGAATTGAATTGAAATCTGCTAAAACAGATAATCAACAGCACCTGATTCCTGTTTGTTTCAGGATTTCTTCCTACAGCATTGTCACTGTGGAGCAGGCAGCTTGGCTTTTCAAGAGTCAAAGAGACATTCACGCAGTGACTACACCAGCCTAACAGCATCTAGCGGCACATTGTCTGACCTATCCACCATTCCAGAGGGCACACATATCCCCCTCAGGCCAGCCTTCAGCGGTCAGTACAGCACAAATGTGAGATAGTTTGGTTGTTAACAAAAGGTACATTAGGATACTGCTGCATCTGCTGCATCTAGACTACCAATTGCGAAAATGCCAGGATTGTTTGGAGTGTTTTTTTTTCATCTCAAAAGCATCAAAATTTGTTCAAAATCTCCTTGAACCAAATGAATTAGTACTTGTGAAAAATGTGTGAATTATTACTTACTACATAATAAATGTTTACGTATGACTGTAATGTGATGACTGGGGAAAATTTGTCTTGCTTTACACAAACCACAGGGGACTTCAGGTGCATATTCCCCTCAGGTTCACCTTGGGTGTGTCTCAAATAAGTAACACTGCCCAAAACAACACTAGAGTCATTTCCAAATGTTTTTCTGTCTTATTCTCTAAGCATCAGACATTCCCTTATGTGTGGGGTAGCAGTTCGGGGGAATGTTGGATTGAAAGGGTAATTCCTGGCATTTGGGTTATAAAGACAGAATCTCTCAAATTGTTTAAAATCAACAAGGATTTTAGAATTCTATGCTCCATTCCTGAGTAGAAAACTAGAGTGTGTGCATGTATGGCTGTGTGCATGTGCCAAACTAAATCCAGAAATCCCAGAGGATCACTGATTCACTTGACCATCTGTCATAACAATTCCTTCCTCTTTATGATAACTGTTTCTGACAGTGTAACTGTATCATGTAATAATGATCTTTGTATGGTTTGATTTTTGGACAGATTGTGAAGGAGGCCGCCAGCAGATCGCGCCTGTGTGGAGAAAAGGCTTTACCAGGAGAAGTTATACAGAGGGGGAGGCCAGATACCTGAATGACAGCTCAGAGGTTCTCTTTGCTCCCCATAGACGAGTGAGTCATGTGTGCTGATAAACTTTAGTAAACTCCTCTCTGACTCACACTAATGATTTGTCATCATGTGCAGTCATGCATACTACACATAGGACTATAAGGGAGGCTACACCAGTGAGGCTCATGCTGTCATATGATACTTTTAACTAAAACATAGCAGAAGCACATATGACTGATATACATGTAGATATATGACTGATATACATGAAGATGAAAAACTTTTTAGCAGTACATAACACTATAATATGATCCGTGAAAGAGAGAGAGGTAAAGTGCCTCAGTTTAAAGTTCTCTCTCTCTCTCTCTCTCTCTCTCTCTCTCACACACACACACACACACACACACACACACACACACACACACACACAAAGACAGACATAAACACAACTTCAAAAATTGTAACCATACAGAATGGACAGACATGGTTTTATGAAATATAATGTATAATGTTTGCAGTCATTTACATATTCTTCTCAAACAATTGTATACAATATTAACACCTGTTAAAAAATAAATAAATAAAAATTTTTTTTTTTATTTGCTGTGTGTATGTGTAGCCGGAGAACTATGCATGGGGCAGGGTGAAGGAGTTGGTCAAGAAGAGCAAGCTGAGAAACCAAAGTAGACTTGGTCTGTCCTCCAGCTCCTTCAAGAGATCATGTCCACAGCTATACCGGTATGTGATGCCTATTTTGATTATGATTTTGATTATGATTATTGTATCTTATCAATTAAATCTAGATTACATTTGTCCCTAGAAACCCACACAAATATAGTACAATCTAACAAGACAAAGTGAGGTTCAATAGCTAGTAGGCACAAAGATGATATTATAAATGTACATCTTTGAAAGAAAGTTAGAATGTATATTTTGTGAAAGTCATCAAACAGCTTTACACTACACCTTTATTATTATGTACAATATGACCATCACCCAATCATCTTTTGTCATAGTCTAACCTTCAATACTATGAGGTCCATGGTTATTTTAACAACAACAACAAAAAATTAAATAGCCTTATAGTGGAAATTCCCTGACCATTTGTTCACCTAAATATAACAGTGTCATTACACCTAAACGAATTAGTACATTAAACAACAAAGGAAGTTTATACCTTTTATAGTCAACTGGCATATATGTCCTCCATGTGTGTATAACACAGAATACAAGTCTGGTTTCTTTAGCGTTGAAAGCCTACTATTTATTTGAATCCTTAATGGCAAATTATACTGAAAAGTGATAAATGTGATATGTGAAAAGTGATATGTCAATTAAGACATGAAAAACAACAGTTTTGAGCACCTAGTATGATAACAATGTATCTCAGCAAACCTTCTGTGCATCTCCTCTAATTCCTTAGCATACTTTAGTCCTGTTCTCATGTGGTAATTGGTGACTAGTACTGGCTTCTGTAACTGTAAAGGGAGTTATTTATCAGGTTATGTGATGTCATTCACAATCATTTTGTATTTCGGTGCTAATTATACATAGTGATGCATTCTTGCGCAGCAGATTCTTTTCAAAGTTTTCTACTTCGGTATAAGGTTATGCTTCAAGAGTTTTAAGTGAATTTTCTAGGTGTTAGACCATATATTGGAACAGTGGCCTAGCTTTGTTTAAGAGTTTGTTAGCAAGAGGAATCTGGTAGGAGTCACACAGCTTGTTGAAAGAACAACTCTTTCTCTGCCCCCTTCGACGTCATGCTTAAGTGAGCTGTAGTCCTCCTCACATGTGCTTTGGCATGGGCTTAAATGAATAGTTTGGGGCTGCAGTGTCAGGTTCAAGGTATGCTTGGAGGAGTAGGAGCATTGCTCTCATTATATGAGATATGGATATGCCAGTTGCACATTCATCCCAAGCTAGAGTTTTAATTTCCTGTGGAAAACTGTTAAGGGGACAGCTTAACCTTTTACATGTGTTTACTCATAAAATACACAGATGAGAAATGTAGTATTAAAGATACTGAACACATGTGATTCAGCAAGTTTAAAAATATGTAGAATTTGCAAATGCCTAGTTAGAATTCATGTGCATAAATTATTAAAACTTAATATTGTTTATCTGTTTCGTCTACAGGCCTGAAGTGGGGCAAATGGAACTTTCCAGAAGAGACAGGAACTCTATGATTGTCCTTGGGCATCAGAAATTTGATTATCATTGGCCTCATTAGCGCTGATCTGGTCAGTCAAACAATTTTGCAATGATACAAAATATTGGTTTCTAATCTTCTTTACCGTTTTAAGTTTTTACACATAAAGGTTCAGTGAACTGTAGTGCAAGCATTGGGCATAAGCAGTTCCGCATTGCAGTGCTATCTTTTATTAATATTGCTTAACTAGAGCAGATATTCATTTGTTCACAGATTTACCCTCTTTTACTGTTTTCCAGCTGGACACTGAACAGATGCAGTATAATGAGAAAACATTTCCCTGAAGAGGAGGACATGGCGAAGTTGTACAGAACATGGGCAAAAGAAGAACGAGAAAAGGGAGGACAAGATGATGTTGATGAGAAAGTGATCTGTGATTGGTGAGAGAAGGGTACATATAGAAAATTTCAGAAACTTAAAGCTTACACCCACAATGTTTAACAGGAATCTCTGTATGGTTTTATGAGTGTACAATGGACCTAAAAATATGACTAGTTCCATGTCACTTTGTATGTTAGATACTATAATTGAATGTCATAAAAGTTTTGTCCATTAGTATATGCAGTGCATTGCATAAGATGTGTTACCAGAGCGATTTTTTCTCAGAGCAGTATACATTTCAATATATTTGCATGAAAAAAAAAAAACTAACAGGGATATTATTTAATTCAACAATAAACTATGCAAAAAATATATATATAAAATCTGTACTATGAGCTGCTTTTGCTCATTCTCAAGTTTCGAAACATGCAGGATACTGTCAAGTAGCGTTAAAAAAATAATATAGAACCTGTAAGCTTTCATTGCAGCTGATAGCCCTGTAGTCCATTTGACTGTCAGGTGTTACACACTGCTCTTGATAATATACAGTATGTCACAAAAGTATGTACACCCCTCACATTTCAGAAACCTTTTTATTATATGTGATCAAGGGGCAAAATTATAGAAATGGCAATTAAATATATTTTTTAGAATAGTCAGTGTATAGCAGTACAAATGTATTGTCCTAAAACAAACAGCCATTGTTGTCTAAATAACTGGCAACAAAAGTGAGAACACCCTAAGTGAACATGTCAAAACTGTGTCCAAAGTGTCAATATCTTTTTGTGAGCACCACTGTTATGTAGCACTGCCTTAATCACCCTGGGCATGGAATTCCCCAAAACTGCACAGGTTGTTGCTGGAATTCTCTTTCACTCCTTTATAATGACATCACAGAGCTGCTGTATGTTAGACACATCATGCTTCTCCATCTTCCGCTTGAGGATGCACCACAGGTGCTCAATAGGGTTCAGGTCTGAAAACATACTTTGCCACTATATTACCATCACCTTCAGCAAGACAGTTGTCATTTTGGTGGTGTGTTTGGGGTCATTATCTTGTTAGAAAAGTGCCCTTTGGCGCAGTTTCTGGAGGGCTTCATGTTCTGCTTTAGAATGTCACAGTACATGGCTGAATCTATGTCTCCTTCAACGAACCGCAGCTCTCCAGTACCAGCAGCGCTCATGCAGCCCCAGGCCATGATGCTACCACCACCATGCTTGACTTTAGGCAAGACACAATTTTCTTGGTACTTCTCACCAGGGCTCCACCACACATGCTGGACGCCATCTGAGCCAAACAAGTTTATCTTAGTCTCATCAGACCACAGGATATTGTTCCAGTAATTCATGCTCTTGGACAGTTCGTCTGTTTTTTTGAAGGCAGCTTCTGCACCTGAGGACTCAACTTTTTTGATCAACCCTTGTGAGGCCTGTTCCGAGTGGAAACCATCTTGATAATCCACTGCACTGAAGGGCCACTGCACTGTAACTTAGTTATAGGGTGTTTTGTCTTCTTATAGCCTAGCAATCTTTGAGGAGTGCAACAATTTTGTGGCCAACTTTGTGGTTAGTGCTTTGCCATGAGGTGCCATAATGAACATGCAGTGGTCAGTATAAGAGAATTGTACTTAAAGCACCAAATTCACACAGCTCTAATACAAGATACACATATTTGTATGTTTCTTTAAAGCAGCCAAAAACATAAGCATGATGAATAGGACATGAACTTTGCATGGTTACACGACATACAGCTGTTATCACAGGGTGAACTCACATTTGTTGCCATTTATTTAGACAATAATAGTTATTTTTAGAGGACAGTAAATCTGCACTGCTATACAAGCTGCACATTGACTACTCTAAAATATATTCAAGTATCTTTTCTGTAGTATTGTCCCTTGAGAAGATATACTAAAACGGTTGCTGAAAATTAAGGGGTGTACCCACTTTTGTGAGATATAAAATCTACATAAAAATTACATTATAACCAGTTTGCTTGGAATGTGACCAAGAGTGTAAATGCTGTGTAAGGTAAATATATAACATATACAGGACAGCATACAGTGATTTAAGCAAGACAAGCTGACTTCTATGCCCAGTGCAAAGCCAAGTTAGTACACAACTGTAGCACTGTAACCTACTCTGTGAAACATAGTTAACAAAGGAAATATCATTATTTGTGCATGTTTTACATTGTGTATTTTGGTTTTGGTGAGAGCATTAAACACTAGTTGGTTAACTATATATTGTATACTTGCAATGTTGTATTTACAAGTTTACATACTGAATTTGTCAGATTTCTTCTTTAGAGAAAAAAAAAGAGATGTATGACTGTTGATGTATTGAAAATAATTTTCTTATACTGTGTATTGTTCTATATCAAAATGAATGGAATATTTCAGTATGCATATTGCATTCCTATTCCAATTTTTTTTATTTTAATAAATAAAATTGTGATATTTCTAAACAAGTAATAGTCCTATTTATGTTTCACAAATATTCATTTGTTCAACATACATTCAACATTCCTTTGTCAAAGATTACGTTCTACTGGATTGAATCAAGTGGTTCAATTGGATTCTGCAGGACACAAGTCATCCTTTCATGTATTGCTACCTCCTGAATAATCCAATGGTTTCTTATAGAACAAGAGGAGGTTTATACAACTATTGAGATATTTAAAAATACATCAGTTGTTCTTTTTGTCAAAGGCTTTTAAATTATATAAATGAAATTACTGATATTTGTTTATATAATAAAGTGATATTTAAGCCTGCTTGACTTATTGTATGATATTTATGTAATTGCATATTTATTAGTTTAGATTTAAAAAAAGCTCAAATCCTTTAAATGTATACACTTGTCATTCATGCAATGACATTTTAATTAATTGAAACTCAAACATAAATAAAACCTGAACAAGTGCTCAGGGTTGTGGTAGATCTGGAACCAATTCTGTTAACACATCAGCATATATTTGGGAGGTGAGAAAAAAACTTCCTCCACACAGACAGTAACCTGAGCTCATTCCTCCCCCAAAAAATAAATTTAATTAACTAGACAGACTAAAGTCCCTAATATTTCATCGCTTACATGCATTCACATGTGCACAACCTGAGCAAACAGAAACAGATTTGAATTATTTTTGATTGATGTCTTCCTCAAAGTAGCACTGTAAATGCCACACCAGTCAGAGTAACTTAGCAAAAGAATCATAATAGCATTTTTTGCAGAACAAAGATAAGTCTAATAAATATCTGACTCTGATAACAAAGGGCAATATTAGCTTTCAAAAGCTGGGTGGCTGGTGGAGCAACAAACCTAGTAAACCTAGTACTTGATTACAATGCAATGGCTAACCAGCATTAATTCTTTAATTTAAAATGATCTTAACATACAGTATGTTAGCCACTAGATCAAACCTATATGTGAATATAGGTTGATTACAGCAAATATATTGCATTATTAGCAGTATTTAAAAATTTTAATTTATGATTTATTGCCACTTGTGTCTGACAGATTTGTTGGTTTATTCATTAATATTAAGTCAAGGGTGAGGAGTGAATATTCTTGAGTTTAATACTGGGATTTTCTTTCATTGTTGTTGTGAAGATTGAGTTTCAAATAAATAAGATGTAATAAAGTCATGTTTGTCAAGATTCTTTTTCTTTTGGCTGTGGTTAAGTACCAAGCTCATATGTTAATATTGTTATTTAGCTGAAATGAATAGGAATAAATTAGGCTCAATATGTCACCCGTTAAATATATTATGTGATATGGAAATGACCTAACTGAATGCAGGAAAGTATTTAGAAGCAAAGCTTGCGACATCCTCTAAGTGAAAAAAGCCTATTAGGCATGCCAGAGTGATGAATATCATGTTGGAAAACAACAAAGAGAGGAAATGGTTTTGGGTCTGCACAACTTTGAGACGCAAAAAAAAAAAATTGTCTACATTAGAGAAGCAATGAAAATTTTAGCTGTCATCCACTTTTGTTAAATCATTTGTCTCAATGTGATTTTGTGTTTCAGCAATAAAACAATGGTATATTAATGATTACAGTTACAGTGATGTTTGAGTGCATAAAGTTTCTGCATTAGAATAATCAGATTTTCTTTAAGAGGAGAACCTTCTTATTATATTTGTACTTTTCTACTGAAGAAAATGATACAACATTAAATTTTTTTGAGTGCAAATGTAAGTGAACCTTCAGTTACCAATACCATTTTTGCGCATTGGTTTGTATAAATTTGATTTTTTTAATTGGATTTTGGATTTCTAAGCATAGAAGCTACAACTCTAGTATGTTGGTGAATTTTCTCAAATAAACTACTTGTTTCAGGTCCTTCTGTAACATTTCTATTGGATTAAGGTCAGGATCATTCAAATTAGCCAGTGTGGGAGATGCTTTTAGATTGTTTAGAAGTTACCGCTGGTTCTTTTGTGACCTTGCAGACTAATACATGCTCTTGCATTAGTCTTGCTCTTAGAGTGATCTTTGTTGGTCAATCACTCCTGGGGAGGGTAACTATGGTCTTGTTTTTCCTTTATTTGTACACAATCTGTCTGACTGGTTTGGTAAAATTTTCCAGCCTGACAAGCATCAACAACATATGCAAAAGGCCTTGTCTGGGAAGCATTGTTTGATACACAAAATTCACAAAAATCACACCCTTGATAAACACACTTATTTTGTATCAGAATGCTACTTCATTTTCACATGTTGTCTGAGAGTAAAGGTTTTAAATTTTCATAGATATCTAACCCAAGATGACATCATACAGAAACTCAATGCCCTTGTTACTTTTGCTTAGAATGCAAAGACACCCCTTGACATCACTGCCATCACTTGGTGAGGACTGGTAATAAGTATGATTTTTTTTTACTTAAAGACAAATAATAAACCAATACTAATTGCTAAAAATATATTTTTTTGTTTTAAATTGTGTCCAAGCTAGAACATTACTACCTGAAAATGAAAAAACAATATTACTGTCTAAAGTTTTAACTGAATGAAAGCTGTCTCAATAATAATATGATATTTTTTCACTTTAAGAGAACAATCCATAACTACCATAATCTTGGTAATCTAGGTAAAAATCTATTTCCTCCATACATCAAAGAGAGGCTAATCGAACATAGACGAATAATCTCACTTTTTCTATGCCTAGTGAAATGCAGGGAGTGGCCAAAGTTAGTCTCAGGTTGGATGGAGGTTGCTTTCCACATTCCACCAACACAATGGACTCATAAAATATGTCATAAAAGCATGCTCCTGTATCTAGAGATACCACATGCACAGAAGAAACAGCTTGGTGCAATTGTTCTACAGATTGATGATTTACACCAAGGGTTACTTATGCTTTTAGCATATATATTAACCCTTTAAAACAGATTAAGAAACCTAGAATCTCACCTAAACATTTTTACATGTTGTTATAACTAAATTAAATCTGTTGCTTGAATAACACCAGTAGATAATGTCTAAGTTATAAATTAAAAAACGTAAAACTGTGTTTCTGTGCATAAAACAGTTTTACTGTCATGTTATGATCACTAAACAGAAATAGGCCATGATTTAAATAATACTTTAGTGATATGCAGGGGCCTACCCCTGCCTCTTACCCCAGCCTCATGGCACTCCTTACAAATAGCTAGCCAGTTGGATGGGTTTTCCAGAAATGTCATAAGCTGCTCCCACATCAGACTGAAGCCCACACTTCTCTAAAAGATACAAACACAGATGCACACACACAAATGTAGACCCTGGCAATGCTCCAGTTACAGACTGCTTTGGTATTTCAAAGAGGGAGAACACAAGGCCTTCTCTCCTCCTGCACAAGAATTCAAAGAAAAACTATGCCTGCTGACTGATAGCTAAGCATAAGCACATATCTCTAAATGCCACATTCATTCTGTTTACTGAAGACTTCAGGGTAATGAACAGAACTCATGTCAACAAAGAAACCCCAGAAATGTGAACAATTCCTCCTGATAACAGCAGTATGGGTGTTTAATGAGGTAATGCACTGTTGTCACCTTACTGTTTAAAACCTGAAAAGAAAACAGAGACAACCCAGTATTCTTCAGCATCTGTTTGGATTCTAGCGCTCCACTTATAATCTGTGTGAAAAGAATTCACATAGAATTTGAAATCTCATAAAGGATATGTTTTATGAAATGATAAGCTTCCTTGACAAATTATGTTTTGAAGAAAGTCTGATGCACCGCATTGAGTTCCCATATGATAAAAAATATATTTTTACATTTATTTAAAAATATACAAAAAAATATATTTGCTAAAATCTACATGAATATATATTTTGTGTATTTAAAAAAAAAGATATTTACAAAAAATATATTTTAAAATAATTTAATTTATTTTGTCCTCCACATATTTTAATCCAAGAAAATACATTCACATGAAACATAAAAAAATCTTTATTTTATGTTTAAAACATGTACATACAACACATTTCACAAATCACGCAAGGAACATATCTATATATCTATATATCTGGTAAATTATATAAAGATGTTAATTATATATAAAAATTCACTGCAATCCCCAAAGCTCCTCTGGACACACTGGGAAACCACTTCACTGCCACTGTAATAGACAAAAACCACAGCTGTATTTTAAAGGGGTGGTTCACCACATACCACCATATAAACATTAATCAATGCACACATCAGTATTGGCAAATAGAAGCTGAAGCATGCTTGTTTGAAGTATGAGGATGAGTATTGGGTTTAAGTAAAAAATAAAAGCCTACATTAAATCTGTTTGTCATATAAAGAGATCGAGTCTCTCCCGAAAATTGGGACTAAACTGCTTGATGAATATGAATTCGTTTTATGATCTTTTAATGAACTTTTTGAAGCATCAATGTGATAGCTGTGCAGACTGTCAATTGAGGGACAGAAATCACTTAATTTGTGTTTTTGAATTAAAGTGAACTGTCCTCTTAACTGAATTTTTTGCAACAAATTTTCCTTTTAAAATTAAATACTTATAATATGTATGGATGCAGAGATACCACTTTTTTCCAGAACAAATGCAATACTTGTTTTTTTTTTTTAGTTGCCCAATACCTATACCTGTATTTTTATAAAAAAAAAAATACTGGAAACAAAAACCAAATAATACAATGAACCATGTTGGCTGACTTCATTAAGCAAACAGATATTTCCTTCGGTTCTTTTTACACTTAATTATAGCAGTTAGAATGTATTCCACTCAGCGTGCTTTGCTACAGCACCTGCACATCAGTTATACAGTCATGAATAAATGACTGAATAAATATCAGAATATCATAGTGTTGCACAACAATCTAAACATAACTGTGTGTAAGTCATGTAACCCATATTTTAATGGAGGTATGATTTGAATATACACATACAATGCAAGTGAATAGGTACAGTTTTCATATTTTGAAGAAAAAAAAATGAACCCCAAAAAACAAGCTTAATAGTAAGCTATAAGACTGGTAGTTTAATAAATGTCTTCTGAAGCAATCTAGTTGATTTTGGGTGAGAACAGAAACATTCCTCCAAAATATACCTCTACTAACTTTATGTTCATGATTTATTAACTGCATTTGTCATGCAGTAGGACTGTATTATCTATATGCATATAGTCAAAAAATCCTACAAACTTGATTAAAAAAGGTGAAATAATTGAAATATCAATTATAGGTGAACATTTCCTTATCTACCAACAGTCATGTTCAAATCACTAGTAAGCTAGAAATGCTTCTGAATCCTGGTGTGTACAAATATTTGAATTTATAAAAAAGAAAAAAAATAAATAAATAAAATAAAATAAATAAATAAATAAATAAAAAACAATAGTTAAAAATGCATAACTTACAATAAGGGCATGTGTACAGTTAGTCGTCGACTTACGACCTATGCAACTTACGACCATTTACGACCTTACGACCACAATCGCTAGCCGCGGCGTGCATACCAGCTTCCGGCATAATTTCCCAGTACTGTACGTATAGCCTACTCTACTTACGACCAAATCGTGTTACGACTGTCGTACGCCGCGGCTACGACCTGTCTGTCGGTACCAATCGTGGTCGTAAGTCGACGACTACCTGTATTTGATTCCACAGGCTAAAACTAATACAGCAAATGGGTATATGTTAGCAATAGTATAGCACAATTGTTGTAACAAAATGAGTTTATCTAATGATATCAAGATGTAACTGTGGCTTTTCGTGTATTTTTATTTTGTGTATGTATGTATGTATATATATATATATATATATATATATATATATATATATATATATATATATATGATATATAAAATTATATACAGTAATTTTATATATCATACATATATATATATATATATATATATATATATATATATATATATATATATATATATATATATATATACACATATATATATATATATATATATATATATATATATACATATATATATATATATATATATATATATATATATATATATATATATATATATATATATATATATATATCTTCTTCTTCTTCTTCAGCTGCTCCCATTAGGGGTCGCCACAGCGGATCATCCGCTCCATACCACCCTGTCCTCTACATCTGCCTCTTTCACACCAACTACCTGCATGTCTTCCTCACCACATCCATGAACCTCCTCCTTGGCCTTCCTCTTTCCTCCTACCTGGTGGCTCCATCTTCAGCATTCTTCTACCAATATAATTCATGTCCCTTCTCTGCACATGTCCAAACCATCTCAATCTCGCCTCCTCACCTTGTCACCAAAACATCCTACATGTGCTGTCCTCTAATAAACTCATTTCTAATCTTGTCCATCCTCGCCACTCCCAACGAAAACCTTAACATCTTCAGCTCTGCTACCTCCAGCTCTGCCTCCTGCCTTTTACTCAATGCCACTGTCTCTAATCCATACAACATCGCAGGTCTCACCACAGTCCTATAAACTTTCCTTTCATTCTTGCAGATACCCTACTATCACAAATCACTCCTGTCACTCTTCTCCACCCACTCCACCCTGCCTGCACTCTTTTCTTTACTTCTAACACACTCTCCATTACTTTGCACTGTTGACCCCAGGTACCTGAACCTCCACCTTCTCCACCTCTTCTCCCTGCAACCGCATCACCCACTGCCCTCCCTCTCATTCACACACATGTACTCTGTCTTACTCCTACTGACTTTCATTCCCTTCTCTCCAGCGCATATCTCCACCTCTCCAGGCTCTTCTCAACCTGCTCTACTCTCACCACAAATCACAATATCATCTGCAAACATCATAGTCCAGGGAGACTCCTGTCTGACCTCGTCCGTCAACCTGTCCATCACCACTGCAAACAGGAAAGGGCTCAGGGCCGATCCTTGATGCAGTCCAACCTTCACTCTGAACCAGTCTGTCGTACCTACTGCACACTTCACTGCCGTCACACTGTCCTCATACATGTCCTGCACCACCCTTACATACTTCTCTGACACACCTGACTTCCTCATACAATACCACAACTCCTCTCTTGGCACTCTGTCGACGCTTTCTAAATCCACAAATACACAATGCAATTCCTTCTGTCCTTCTCTATACTTCTCCATCAACATCCTCAAAGCAAATAAGGCATCTGTGGTGCTCTTCCTCGGCATGAAACCATACTGTTGCTCACAGATGGTCACCTCTTCTCTCAGCCTGGCTTCCACTACTCTTTCCCATAACTTCATGGTGTGACTGATCAACTTAATTCTGTAGTTACTGCAGGTCTGCACATCTCCTTATGCTTAAAGATCGGTACCAGCACACTCTTCTCCATTCCTCAGGCATCCTCTCCCTTCCAGAATCCTGTTAAACAATCTGGTTAAAAACCCACTGCCATCTCTCCTAAACATCTCCACGCCTACCGGTATGTCATCTGGTCCAACCGACTTTCCATTCTTCATCCTCTTAATCGCTGCTCTCACTTCCTCCTTACTAATCCTATCTACATCCTGCTTCACCAACTCCACATCCTCCAACCTTCTCTCTGTGATTTTCCTCATTCATCAGCTGCTCAAAATACTCCTCCACCTTCTCAACACACTCTCCTCACTGTAATAGACAAAACCACAGCTGTATTTTAAAGGGGTGGTTCACCACATACCACCATATAAACATTAATCAATGCACACATCAGTATTGGCAAATAGAAGCTGAAGCATGCTTGTTTGAAGTATGAGGATGAGTATTGGGTTTAAGTAAAAAATAAAAGCCTACATTAAATCTGTTTGTCATATAAAGAGATCGAGTCTCTCCCGAAAATTGGGACTAAACTGCTTGATGAATATGAATTCGTTTTATGATCTTTTAATGAACTTTTTGAAGCATCAATGTGATAGCTGTGCAGACTGTCAATTGAGGGACAGAAATCACTTAATTTGTGTTTTTGAATTAAAGTGAACTGTCCTCTTAACTGAATTTTTTGCAACAAATTTTCCTTTTAAAATTAAATACTTATAATATGTATGGATGCAGAGATACCACTTTTTTCCAGAACAAATGCAATACTTGTTTTTTTTTTTTACTTGCCCAATACCGATACCTGTATTTTTATAAAAAAAAAAATACTGGAAACAAAAACCAAATAATACAATGAACCATGTTGGCTGACTTCATTAAACAAACAGATATTTCCTTTAGTTATTTCTACAATTAATTATACCAGTTAGAATGTATTCCACTCAGCGTACTTTGCTACAGCTCCTGCACATCAGTTATACAGTCATGAATAAATGACTGAATAAATATCAGAATATCATAGTGTTGCACAACAATCTAAACATAACTGTGTGTAAGTCATGTAACCCATATTTTAATGGAGGTATGATTTGAATATACACATACAATGCAAGTGAATAGGTACAGTTTTCATATTTTGAAGAAAAAAAAATGAACCCCAAAAAACAAGCTTAATAGTAAGCTATAAGACTGGTAGTTTAATAAATGTCTTCTGAAGCAATCTAGTTGATTTTGGGTGAGAACAGAAACATTCCTCCAAAATATACCTCTACTAACTTTATGTTCATGATTTATTAACTGCATTTGTCATGCAGTAGGACTGTATTATCTATATGCATATAGTCAAAAAATCCTACAAACTTGATTAAAAAAGGTGAAATAATTGAAATATCAATTATAGGTGAACATTTCCTTATCTACCAACAGTCATGTTCAAATCACTAGTAAGCTAGAAATGCTTCTGAATCCTGGTGTGTACAAATATTTGAATTTATAAAAAGAAAAAATAAATAAAAAAATAAATAAATAAATAAATAAATAAAAACAATAGTTAAAATGCATAACTTACAATAAGGGCATGTGTACAGTTAGTCGTCGACTTACGACCTATGCAACTTACGACCATTTACGACCTTACGACCACAATCGCTAGCCGCGGCGTGCATACCAGCTTCCGGCATAATTTCCCAGTACTGTACGTATAGCCTACTCTACTTACGACCAAATCGTGTTACGACTGTCGTACGCCGCGGCTACGACCTGTCTGTCGGTACCAATCGTGGTCGTAAGTCGACGACTACCTGTATTTGATTCCACAGGCTAAAACTAATACAGCAAATGGGTATATGTTAGTAATAGTATAGCACAATTGTTGTAACAAAATGAGTTTATCTAATGATATCAAGATGTAACTGTGGCTTTTCGTGTATTTTCATTTTGTGTATGTATGTATATATATATATATATATATATATATATATATATATATATATATATATATATATGATATATAAAATTATATACAGTAATTTTATATATCATACATATATATATATATATATATATATATATATATATATATATATATATATATATATATATACACACACACATACATACATACACACACACACACACACACACACACATGCACACTCACCTTCTCCTTAGCTGCTGGTTCTTCTCTCACCATGAGAAGTTTAATAGAAAGATGACCTTTCTTTTATGAATCTCTGGCTTGGGTAGCTGTTCTTTAACTTCCTTTAGTTTCATTTCTGAAGTTCTTGCAATGTGGTATATTTTTTCAAAGTGAATGTTGTATTTATACAACTGGCTGTTTTATTTGTAGCCATCTATTTTTATAATGTACATAAGACGCATATCTGTTACTGTACTGTGTTAACGATTTTACAGTGCAGTTTGCCTTTTTACTTTTATTGTTTTTTATTATTATTTATTATTATGTTAAATACATTTTAAATAGTGAATACTTCGATCTCCATCCTTGTTCTACTGTAAGGTTGGAAATGTATTTTCTTGACCCTAAAATATACTTTAAAATATATTTTGGTTTAAATTAAATATATTTTCAATTTCGAAAATATATTTTATTGAGCATCACAGCATACAAAATATATTTAACATATATAAAATGTATTTTGGCCAAAATAAATATATTTGTTTACCGTACGGGTTTGATGCTCAGTGTTTTCATTCACAGAGAGGCATGATTTGAGAAAAATCAGCAAAACTGATCACTTGCAATACATTTAATACTTAAGCAAAATAAGTTCAATCACAAGGATCCAGACAGATACTCTTCCAGGGCCTTAGACTGAGCTTTTGTAGTAGTATTTCAACTCAACTCAGATAATTAGCTTAGAAAGCCCTTAAATATGTTGTGTTAGCTGTAATCAAACAAAAATGTAGATTACTTTTTGGACTAGATTAGCAAACTTTGGTCTAAGAAAGAAGAGTATTCTGCTTAAAAGCAACAACAAAAAGTTATACTTTTAAAGTGACAAATAAAGTTCAGTAATCAGTAATTAACAAACTAGCATACTGCTGAAAATAAGATGGAGGTGTGAAGGCTTGGGAAAAAAAACCCGTAAGCGCTCATAGTTCTGTGTCTCCCTCTAGTGGCGGCATTTTCAAGACATGGTCTTCTAACGTCTGAAACACACGGTATTCATTTTAAATACTTGTCCACATGGTACACATCTGTTTTCCCATCCCCTCGTAAAGTACATCCTTGCATTTTCTGACCTTGGACAAAATTAGTCATACAAGCTAGATCATAAAAATGTTTATTAAATTTAATTCCACCGACTTCTGCAGACAATTTTGTATTTTCCCACACATATTATGCAATTTTCCCTCATCACATAATAGATACTAACTGAGTGGGAGAAATATTAACACCTTTTTCCTCTGAAACATGCAAAGTCAGCCAACCACATCTTTCCAAGCAGCCAGTGCAGCATCACAGGGCACATAGAGGAAAGTGGCATCTACCTTATTTTACATACATGTGAACAGCTCAAGAATCCCCACAATTGGTTAATGGGGCGGTGTTAAAAGAGTACAAACACTAAGCCATATCTCCTATCCTGAGAGCAATCTCTTGCTAGCAGGGCAACATTTTCTCAGTTGGGTCACTCATTTCCCAAAATATTTATCAAAATATTAAGAAAAGAAACAATTAGGAATCTTAAAAAAAAAAAATCACAAATGACAATGTATTGACAATGTATGACAACGTCCTCCAGATTTCTAACGTGTCTACATGTAGTGAATTAGAGTATAGTATGATTATAAGGAGTCAGTAGCAGGCTGTGCAGTTAACACTTAGGCCTTCAGTGGTGTCCTACCTGAATCAATCCGTCTCTTAAGACTGTCATTATGACACCATGGCTATAGAAACGATCAATATTATACAAAAACACAGTATAACAGAGCTCTGCATCACAGACTCACATACAGTGAGGATATAAGATTAATGATACTCATTATTATTCTCACTCATGTATTTCTTTATTAAATCTCGCACAGTATCGCAATTTGGTATTCTTGTCTCTGTAAAAGCAGCAAACTAAATCTGTGTATTTATCGCCAGCTTAAAAACGTGCTCCACTACCTACTCTATGCGGCCACCGAAAAAATGTGCTCTTTTACTATCCAATCAAAAGACCTAAAAATGAAAATTATGAAATTATTGTCCGCCTGCTAGATGGCCTCAGAGTGGCCAAGTCGAAATCTGATTGATTAAAGCAACAGCTTTAAGCAGCACAAACTGTACTCTGCAAGCACCCACAGTGTTAATTGATCCTGGCAACACATCATGTGATGGTTGAAAGATGTTTGGATAGAAATCCCAGTGTAAACAGACACTTGTAACAGCGCATCCGAGAGAAGCGCTATGAAATGAAGAGAATAGACTATTGGGAATAATTTTATACATAATAAACGGATAGAGATTTGACCAAAGAAGAGGTACTTGCTGGCCCTAATTGCCCACCAGTGTAAGGAGTAGTAGGGAAGTGGGAAGCAGTAAATCAGTAAATCCCAGTTTAATCCTAGAAGGCGGCCCTTAACCATCAACTGCAAAGTATATAAATAGGAAAATTCTAAGTTGTTCTGGATAAGGGAATCGGTCAAATGATGTAAATGTAAATAAATAAATAAAAAATTATAAAATTGAAAAAATGCAATGCATAATGCTCTACAACTATAAGATTACAAATAAATAAATAAATAAATAAATAAATAAATAAATAAATAAATAAATAAATAAATAAAACAGCTATGCTATAACAATTATTTGCTTTTTTCAGGCTATGTTTATAGGTCCAACACAGTCTAAAAGTCAGATTTCACACACACACACACACACACACACACACACACACACACACACACACACACACACACACACACACACAGACAAAAAAAAAAAAGTAAGTAAAATAGCAACGTGCCAGAAGACATGTAAAAGACCTTTTAAGATTACTGAAGGTTCTTGATTTTAAGCTCTTTGCTGTTATTTTATCAACAGGGGGCATCATTGCTGCATAACACAAATTTCAATTAATGGTTGCGACAAAGACGTGACAGAAAAAGGCCAGTAAAACAATAATTATGTCTCTGGTAAATAAAGAATATGTTTTTGCAAAGGCACATACTTCACATACTGTGGAAAAGATCTTTCAAGTTATTGAATCTTAATAAAGAATATTTTGTACACACTGTTAAGAATAAGAATAAAAATACCGTACAACCATTAATCAGCGTAAAAAGAAAGCAATATAATATTTATTGTCCTTTTAAAAATTATAAATGTGACATGGCTGTGCATATATAGGTACATCGTACAAGAAACAACATTATATTGACAAAGAATAATAATATAGGAATTAATATTATTATTATTAACATTTTTATTTTCTTCTGAACATTATATTGTCCTTTTCGAACTTTTAATTGCTGCCCCTTCTGTAGACTTGTATAAAGCCCAATTTACATATATTCACTTCTCTAGTAATAACATACTGTATTATAAAATCAATTACAGGAAAGAGATTAAATAAAGCTGATTTTACAGTAGATACAATACCATAAATCCAAGACTAACAAGAGACACTGATATGAGGATTACTGAATGGCAGATAATACAGTTATGAATAAAACACTGCCACTCACTGATAGGCACATCTCAGGAAGATCTGGTTTCCAAGTAAATAAAAAGGAAATGATTATAATATTAATGAAAAAAGAAAGACATACACACCAGTTAGTATTTAAATAATCAGAAAACCTTAGTTGGCACTAGAGTTTGTGTTACTGATTAAAGTAATTAGATTACAATGTTTTTTACTTTCTTCGCCTTTAAAGCAGTGATTTGGTTCTACATTTTGTGTGATGTTTGTTAGTAGTCATCATGTGTCCACTGTAGAACTTCTTGTTGATACTGTCTCGAATTATACCCGCTTGTATTCCAAAGCAGGAGAAGCTCCTGTTCATCTTTCAGGTTTTATCAGTTTGTTTAGTGTTTTAGAGTCGATTCAGGGACAAAATTAACAGTGTTGTTAAAATGTGTACTAATACACACATTTTGTTAATTTTGTGTTTTGGTTAAATTCATACAGAATATTCTTTCAGCTATTCTGTGTGGCTTCTCTTGTGTGGTTTCACTGAGGCAGGCTTAGTCATGTTAAAAATAAAACTGCTGACTTTCAGAAGTCCTTATCCCATCCAGAAAGCTCATCAGGAGGTTCCTCCAGCTCGGGGGGAAACATGTCAAAATAACTGTGATCCAGAGGTCCGTTTAGCTGAAGTCAGTACAACAGCAGACTTATCATAAACAATAACAAACATCATAAACATGTACATATTTAAAAAAAAAAATAAAATAAAATATTTCAAACAAACGAGATTAAAGCTTTAAAGAGCGTGAGTATGCTTCACCTCTCTCTTTAGTGGAGATGTGAGCTTCCGTCGTCGTAGTCCCTCCCAGTTAAATCCCTGAAACCACCTGAGAAACAACAAGCCATGAAATGCACTCTATTTCAGTTGTAGTGATCACATCACACAGTTAATACTAGCAAGTGATTTGTAATTTGTAGTAAAAGCACAATAAGGTGAATAAGGTACAAAAGAGGCTAGACAACAAACATAATAGATTTACATATCAAATAAAAAATGTTACATATATACGTCTACATTCCCTATTGGATATGTGCGTATCAATGAATTTTAAACCATGTTTATTAATACATAAAGGTCTGTATTTTATTTATTAAACAGTTGTATCATTTTACTTAACATCACCATACTTCATTTTGTTACTTCTTATATTTTCTTACTTCTGTATTTAAAATATGCTACAAGAAATGTTAAGACCCAGTTGCCTCTGTCTGTACACACTAACCAATGGCCACCTGTGATTTGCACCTAGGCCTTGAGCAGAGCACCTGTATTTCAGGCACTAACACTTCCCATGGTTGCTAACACATCAACTGAGTACGTCAGCATCACCCTTCTCTCTGTAGCTCCAGCATTCTGCTGAAGATGGCAACAGCTGTGTGTGTGTGTGTGTGTGTGTGTGTGTGTGTGTGTGTGTGTGTGTGTGTGTGTGTGTGTGTGTGTGTGTCTTATTCTGGCCTCTAATTGTTCCCTCTGTGAATGTGCTCTTGGTCTGCTTTTGACAATTCTGCCAAAAAGGGGCTTATTCAGAAAAGGCCCCATCTGCTATTTATTGTGCTAGGACAAACAATCCTGAAGCCAATTTTAAATATATTGATAATAAGCCTACCAAGGAATTCAGAGAGATATGAGCATGTTTTATACTTTGTTGGCCAGATTGAGGTGAGAACATAAATAAACTGTGGCATAAATTTTGTTAGGTTTTGCAGCAGAAGGTGAAATCCATCAAAGACTGTTATGATCTCAAGGTATATTTTATTAAGATAAATCACAACCTACTTGTGTTTCTTGATGTCAATAATGCCACTTTTCTTATTGCCAAGTCGTTCTGCAGGATTGAGCCTAAAAACAATGGAGAAAGAAAGGAGGACTGCAGTGGGACAGAGAAAACGCATCAGTACCTAATATACCGTATGTGGGTTTAGCTCTAATGAAATTATTAGATATTTTTGTCAGCTTGTAAAAAAAAAAAAAGCTTGTACTTTCAGGGTGAGATACCATTTTCAACACAATCTCAAAAACAGCTGATGTTTTCTGTTCTAAAAAAAAAAAAAAATCAATCCACATTTATCTAACAAATCACATTTATTTTTATGTATCTGTTGCTCTGTGTGATTACATCCAAGCTGATGTTTTTGTCAATCATTCATGATTATAGATTACAGACACAATTTATTCTTTTTTCCACCCTCACTAACTGCCCTGATTGGCTAGTGATGCACTAATCAACAGACAGCAAAAAATGGCACATCCTTCTCACTCAGGGAACAGGGCCAATTATTTTCTCTTGAATGCCTGGCCATGTGTGACTGTGGCAATTGTTTGGATTTCAGCTCATATTCTATAATCTTCCTGAACTGAACAGATGATAATTTAAAGCTCTGTAAAGCCAATATATTCAATCTCGTCTGACTGGAATTTCATGTGATTCAAACCTATATCAACTAGCAGTAATGACATATGACAGGTAAATATATAAAGACTTACCTGCAGAGCCTCCTGATCAAGTCCTCTGGGCGTTTGCTGATCCTCTTGGGAAAGTCCACCTTCTCTATGCCATGCAGCACCATTGTGTAGATCTTGATAGGATCAGATCCTACGAAAGGAGGGCTGGAGGGACAGGTGGAGAAGTCACATGTGATTATGTCGTGTAGACTTCTGCAGAGTTAAGGATAATTTGCTGGCATAGGTGTGAGAATTAGTTTATCTGATATTCAACCTTTGTTTTGAGGCATTTGGGCTAATTTGCGTGTAATGGCACAATAGGAGGTGTGACATTTGCAATCTATCATCATTGTTTTCTGATTGTCGACAAAAATTGCATGTTATTTTGAAATGGCATTTGCCTGACTCCAAACTAATGTAGGAGCCATGTCAGCATAAACTGGCTAATTTTAAATAAATAAATACTACTGACTGATTTTTATTTTACTTTAACTAAGATAAATTGTTTGTAAACATGAGCCAAAACCTCACTGGTGGCTATAAATGTCAATTAATCAGTTTCATTAACATTCTAGAATTATCAACATCAATAAAGTGGATAAAAACCAAACTGATTACCAGACTCACAATTAATTGACATCCTGAAAATAAGAAATTGGTAAAATAAACACACATAAAAATCAGAGAAGTACGTCAGGAAAATACGTTCGCCACTAAAATTTTGTACATTTACGAAAACTCTGTCATTCTGCTTATAATTGTTATTATTAACTATAATTAAAGTAAATTAAATAATAATTGATATATTCTGTGCATTAAACAATAGAGATAAAAGAGTACAAACAGCAACAAGCAAATAGCAGTAAGTGTTATGCAGTATTGCTACATTTCACCTTCTCACTACACAGTGTTCATTTTTCATACAGGCATAATAAGGCATTGTCACGCCAAGCTTTGATAGTCATCTACACTGTTACAGCAATTATGCAATCCTATTAGCCCATGTTATTGGTAAATCTCTTTTAAGCGTCACAGCTGTGAAGCATGTTTTGAAATACACTGTATGACCAGAAAACATTCGTCTGCTCATTAATTAGGGTTGCAACTATTAAACTAATCGATTAATCAGACGATTTTCTTCTTCTTCTTCTTCTTCTTCTTCTTCTTCTTCTCCACTAATTCAGGGTGTTTATGTATAAAAGTGTACATAAAAAATGCAAAAGCCACATATTGAGTTTAACTATCTTTAATTTTGACATGTAATAAAACGTATAGTAGCTGCTTGTTGAGGAGTGCATGGGGGATTTCTCCTTGAACAAATTCACACATGCTGGGTTGTTTTTTTTTTCTGTAAAATAAACCCAAAAGTGCATTTGAGTATACAAGGTGAAGCAATTTGTGTACATCAATATTTGTATTGTTTTTAATGATAATTGCAGGTGTCAAGTTGACAACCATGCTTAAAAAAATCAATATAAAATATGATACAAAATTGTTTTTACAATTTTTGTTTAAAAACTATACACAGACATTTTGTTCAGTTGTGAAGATATAAACATCTAGAATATATAATGAATTTAATTTTGTATAATAATTAAATGATATATGCATAAATTAAATATACCAACACTGAAAATAAGCATTTGAACGTATAGTAGAGCCACAGAAAATAACGTTTGAAAACAGATAAGTTACTGTTGTAGCAGACAAATGCAATAATATAGAATGGAAGGAAGAAACGCAGTTAACAGTTAACAGATTGATTTTAAAAAAGTAAAGAATATGCATTGGTGTACAAATGCAAAAGCATTTGCGGAAAATCACAACAGTGACTGAAAATAATTGTTTACTGCTGTTGCTGTTTACTGGGTTTAGAGTTTGTGTTTGATCGTAACCGTTTTAATTGAATCATCACTATGTCGCAAGCGAGGTGATTCTATTTTAGAAAGACAATGCTAAACTGCACACTACATCTATTACAACAGCATGGTTTGGTAGTAGAAGAGTCAGGTTGCTGAACTTTCAACATATGAAAACATCTGGTGCATGAAATTAAAAATACAACAAAGAAGACCCAGGACTGTTGAGCAGTTAAAATCCTGTATCAGGTACGAATGAGACAACATTGCTCTCCCAAAACTTGTCTTACCAAACATATACAGACAGTTGTTAAAAGAAGAGGGAATTCTACACAGTGGTACACATGGTCCTGTCCCAAAATATTTGAGACAAGTTGCAGCCATCAAATTCAAAATTGCATTATTTATCTTTGAAAATAGTTCATTCTCTGGGATTAAACATTTGATTTTTTCTCTGTTCTACTATGAAAAAAAAGGATTTGCAAATCATTGCATTCTGTGTTTATTTACATGTAATACAGCATCCCAACTTTATGGAATTGGGGTTGTAAAATGATGATGCTACAGTGCATGAATGAAAATACAGAATATGAATGTGAGAATATAAATAAGCAAGAAAATGAAATTACTGTGCTATGACAGTGTGTACCTGCCAGTGAGGAGCTCAAAAATGAGGATCCCTAAAGACCAACAGTCGGCTCCAAAGTCATGGCCTTTATTCATAATGACCTCAGGGGCCACATACTCTGGTGTGCCACAGAATGTCCAGGTTTTCTTTCCCAAACCAATTCTCTTAGCAAAGCCAAAATCAGTCTGGCAAAGCAAACAAAAACAAAAACTGAACATATTACATGACTACACTTTTTATAAGATTCTAATTTTGCAGTGCATCTTAAAGCAAAACTACACAATGAATATTCTAGAAACAATTGAGGCTGCATAATAAACCTACCATTTTAATGTATCCCTCTGTATCTAGAAGTAGATTCTCAGGTTTGAGGTCTCGGTAAACAACACCGATTCCATGCAGGTAATCAAAGGCCTCCAGAACACAACCAATGCAGAATCGTGCAGTGGCTTCCTCAAAGAAGCCCCTAAATCACATTAAAGATGGAAAATCCTAATGAATTAACTAAAATTTCATTACGGTTTCAGCAAACTAATGTTCATCTGAATCACTACTGTCAGTAATCAAGTTACCATATTTCTGATAAAGATTATTAGCCACAATGAGTTTAGTGTAGTGTAAAAATAACCTACACTCACATGTCCCTTAGAATGCTCCATAACTCTCCACCAAGACAGACCTCGAGCAGCATGTACACATATTTAGTATCCCGAAATGTCCGAAACAATCTGAAAAAGAACAAAGAGAATAGATAGTTAATAGATCAATAGATAGTTTTGTATCATTAACATTCAAGGGTAGAAAGGATATAAACACCTAGTATCATTTGATGTTGTTGCATGCAGTAAACTGAACACTTTTGTCTAGAAAGGCCAGAACGATAGACGCAAATATCAAGCTAGAGCACACTCTTTTACAAGAGTAAATGACATTCTTCAAGTTGTTTCTTAGTAACTTCCCAAAGCCTCTGCCACCCATATTTGCCTCCCTAACACTTGAATGTACACTAGGGGCTACTTTATTCTGGAATAACAAAACTTAGTGTGTTGTATGAGGCCAGTGATATTTTGTATCCTTCTAGAGGTGTTCTATTTGCAAATTAAGTGCAAATCATCGGCCAACTGTCAGGACTTAATATACAGAATATTTGATCTGTTGTTTACACCAATATTTACTTAATTAATCCAGTCCTGACAGTAATTCAAGACACAGACAAAATAGTGTCTATTATCATTTCTTAATATATGAGAGCCAATTGTGTTCTTTTTAATTAAAGCAATTAAATGAACACAATATTATATATATATTACTGATGTAAATCTTTTTTGAGCTTTACTCCTGCATATCTAATCAATCTGACCTGACTATAAAGTTGCACTTAGTCATTTGTAAAATGTTCTTCTCAGAGTAGATGTGGTCCTGCTGCTTAGTGTCGACAATGTGCTTCTTCTTAATGCACTTCAAAGCAAAAGCAGTGTCTTCATCTTTGAGCTTCACCTGTGACACACAGCGCAATCCAAACATACACAAGTGCTGTTTAGGGACATAATCAAGTCTGGGTTTTTCTCTTTGGTGTAAAGTGGTAGCTGTGCTCTCACCAGCTCTACTCTGCCAAAGCCTCCCATGCCTAGAGTGGCCACAATTTGCAGGTCATTTAAGAAAGATGTACTGGACAGTCGATTGGCTTTCTCACGCAGATTGCGCAGCTCAGCTGCCTCTGTGCCTCGCTCACGCAGAGGACTTCTGCAGTGCCACAATACACACACACACACACACACACACACACACACATGACATATGACAAAAAATTAAGTCAATAGGAACAATTTGACATTTGATAGTCTTTTCAAGCGCATTGTGTGTTACTGACATTCAAATCCCATCCAATACAAGTGCTAGTAATATGTTTTACCATTTGCAGCAGACTAGCAAATCATCATGAAAAACATGTTAAAATTATGAATACATTAATCATCTGACAGTCTGACTATACATTTGTATGTACATATACTGCTTACACTGCATTTCTTCTCTCATCACTTATAGACAGCTGCTCCACATACTCCCGCAGATATGCCTGCAGCTCCTCATAAGTACCCACCATCTGATTAAAGTTACTGTAAAAAGACATTGAAAAATAATATAAAACTGAATCCAATCCGATATTTATGTCGTTTGAAGTGTGTGCCTGTGTAGTAACAAAGTCACTTACTCTCTGTCCACCACCAAACACTGCGTGTCATTCTCCTTTGCAATGATGTTAGCTGAACGAACATCTTCACTGAATGATAAAAACATAAAGAAAAATCTATGTTTGCAATAATGCATTTTGGAGCTTTTTGAGTTGCCATATGAGGTGATGAGACTTTGCTCTTAGACAATGGGACAGTGTGAGAAAACGATTTCTCAGATGACTAGCATTCTGCCACCCACATCCTCTCAAAGAGCAACACTCAGATAACCCACTCAGCATAAAACACTCAACCAAGGAACACAGGAAACAAAATAACATCTAACCCAGTCATGTTAATTAAATTACTCTCAGAGCATGAAGCTCTATCGATAAGCAAAGGCTTTCCGTACTACTTTAAATAATAAATAAAGGAATAAGGAAACAGCCAAACCTTATAAGTGCTTTTTCTCCAAAGTAATCTCCTATGCCCAGGGTCTTAATCTCCTGAGGTTCAGGAAATCCCTCAGTGCTCTGTGTTACTGACACCTGTATTAAAAATATACCACAATATGTTACATATGCATATGAATTAAACATGCAGATAAATATATGCACATTTTTTACAGCAGTAAATTCTAGAACCTTACCTCTCCTTTAGCTATAATAAAGAAAGTGTTCCCCTCCTCTCCCTCACGAATAATGTACTCTCCTTTGTCAAAATAATCCTAAAATTAAGATCAATCAAACTGAACATCCCAATCTGAATACTTGAACCAGATGTAAAACACAAAAAGACAAAAAATAGACTTAAACACTTACAATTTCTAAGCAGTCAACAATTTTGGCAAGTTTCTCCTCTGGCAAGTCCTTTAATAAAGACACACTGAAAAAAACATTTTTAAACAAATAACAAAATGTGGAAATGCTATAATTTCTTTGAGTAGGAATGATTCTTGTTAGCTGTGTGCATATATATATATATATATATATATATATATATATATATATATATATATATATATACAGTTGTGTTCAAAATTATTTAACCCCCAATGCTGTAAATGGTTTTAGGGAATTTAGTGTACATTTGTAATTGTATTCAGAATGAAATCCTACAAGGACTTCTTAAAGAACCATATGCAACTAAAATGACATCAATTAGTTTTGTAATACAGTAGTAAATGTTTCTTTTGTGAATTCTTCATTGACATAATTATTCAACCCCTTAAAGACTACCACTCTGAAGAACAGAGGTTCAATGAAGTGTTTTCAATCAGGTATTGAAAACACCTGTGGATATCAGGGAGCAGCAATAAAGCCTAATAAGCACCAATTAGGCAGCTTTAAAATGACTGTGATACTCAGCTCCTTCTAGACATTTACTGGTGTGGTTACAAACATGGTGAGGTCAAGAGAATGGTCCAGGAAGACAAGAGAACAGGTGATTACTCTTCACAGGAAGGGCAATGGCTATAAGAAGATTGCAAAGATGTTAAACATACCAAGAGACACCATAGGAAGCATCATTCGCAAATTCAAGGCAAAGGGCACTGTTGAAACGCTACCTGGTCGTGGCAGAAAGAAGATGCTGACTTCGACTGCTGTGCGCTACCTGAAGCGTAGAGTGGAGAAAAGTCCCGTGTGACTGCTGAGGAACTGAGAAAAGATTTGTCAGATGTGGGTACTGAAGTTTCTGCTCAGACAATACGGCGCACCCTGCGTAATGAAGGCCTCCATGCCAGAACTCCCAGGCGCACCCCCTTGCTGTCCCCAAAGAATAAGAAGAGTCGACTGCAGTATGCCAAAAGTCATGTGGACAAACCACAGAAGTTTTGGGATAGTGTTCTGTGGACTGATGAAACAAAATTAGAACTGTTTGGGCCCATGGATCAACGCTATGTTTGGAGGAGGAAGAACAAGGCCTATGAAGAAAAGAACACCTTGCCTACTGTGAAGCATGGCGGGGGGTCAATCATGCTTTGGGGCTGTTTTGCTTCTGCAGGTACTGGGAAGCTTCAGCGTGTGCAAGGTACCATGAATTCTCTTCAGTACCAGGAGATATTGGATGACAATGTGATGCAGTCCGTCACAAACCTGAGGCTTGGAAGGCGTTGGACCTTTCAACAGGACAATGATCCCAAGCATACCTCCAAGTCCACTAGAGCATGGTTGCAGATTAAAGGCTGGAACATTTTGAAGTGGCCATCGCAGTCACCAGACTTAAATCCGATTGAGAACCTCTGGTGGGACTTAAAGAAAGCAGTTGCAGTGTGCAAGCCTAAGAATGTGACTGAACTGGAGGCTTTTGCCCATGATGAATGGGCGAAGATACCCGTAGATCGCTGCAAGACACTTGTGTCAAGCTATGCTTCACGTTTAAAAGCTGTTATTACTGTAAAAGGATGTTGTACTAAGTACTAGGATTGAATGTCACTTGGGGGTTGAATAAAACTGATAATGATGTGAGCTCAGAAAAGACATTTGTGGTTATTTCATTATAAATGTTATGTTATATTTGTCTGACCTACACGTGCCTCTTTGATTTAATTGTAAGCAGGATGACTGAATGATCATAATCAATGTCAAACCGACCAAAACAATCAATTTCAGTGGGGGTTGAATAATTTTGAACACAACTGTAAGTACTTTATTTACACAGAGAACAACATGCACAGGGCAGTATGTATTTGTGTCATGCAACTGCACCTGCGCAGGAAGCTGAAGTACTCTGCATGTCTGGCCTGAGTGGATCTCATCATGATACTCTGAAACATCTGCCGGTCGAGAGCCCAGATGTGAGACTGTGTCATAGCTAATAATATACATATAAAAAGAAAAATAAACAGCAAATATTTGCATTTAGAAAATTACATAAATAATATACCTATGTGCAGTGGCCAACAAGTATTAGCTTAAACACACACTACATTATGCTTAATCTTTCTATTCCAACATTGTTCCCTTGGAATACGACCCTTGTTGACACTTGTTTTAATTTGTGAAAAATAACACAAAATGATTAACACTCTCTTATTTTAAACTACTTTAATCCCCTGCTTTACTGCGGTTTGAATCTCGTGCCCCCGGTTTAATTAGTTTCAATGATTTTCCCGGTCTCTCGCTGATAGCACCATAGACCAAAAAAAAAACGTATAGGGAGGTTTATGGAGTTTTATGTTAAAATAATGAAATTTATTAATAAAAACAAGTAAAATGTTAATACAGTACAGTACAGAATGGAAAGACGTGTATCTTTAACTCTGCCTCTTCTGTTGTGAAAAGCGCTATAGAAATAAACTTGACTTGGCTTGACTTTTTGACATCATAGGACTCATAGGTCAATATAGATGATGAATTTTGTGTAAATTCTTAGAAATACAGTACACTGTATCACATTTATATGATTTACGGCTTAAACAATAAAAAAGTGTCCGTTTATTGCAGTTTTTTGTTTATTGCAGGTGGTTTTGGAACGTAACCACCACAATAAACGGGGGTTTACTGTACTAGACTTCACTCAACACTCAACAATTGGTTATAATCCATTGATTTCAACAGTCAAACAAAACATTTCACAGCAAACAGCCTTGCTTGTAAGTAGGCATATTTGGAACCTGCTCATTAGACGGCTGAGAGCAAGTGAAGACACACATTTTAACCATATGTAAACAAATATCAGGTATAGGTAAAGTACAACTACACTCATACAATGGCATACAAATGCAAATTTGTATTTCATTTTTTATCTAAAAAAAATGCTAAAAATATCTATGCTAAATAATAATATTTTAGATCCTATCAAAAATTAAATTAACCTAAAATTAGATTATTAAACTTACTTTTTAGACATTTATACCCAAACTTTGGACTTTCTTGTTCTATTGGCAGTTGTTGCTGATACAAAACATACATTTTTAGCTTTTTTATGTGTAGAAACTGTTTGTTATACAGGAAATACTAGACACATTTAACTATATTTCATTCATTTCATCATTTACTTCAAAATTTTTTATGAAAATGTACGATCATCTTATTTTAATTAGTTTTTATGTTCACATTTGCTCAACTTTTATCTTAGTAAATATGGATCCTGATATGATTTCCAGCCACTTTTCTAAGGTCCTTTATTCATGGCAAAAAGTACAAATTTAGTAAAGAAAAGCAAAAATCTAGTTACAAAGATAAGTGTACTAATTGTACTAATAATTGATTATTAAACTATTAAAATCACTATAAAGAACAGTATATAGTAATACACTAAAAGACATTTAGTGAAGTAAATCTGGGGCTGACTTCTTTCTAGCCTTCTTTGCATATCAGGTGATTATATACAGTAAATATTTGAAGACTTATATTTAACACATCATATGCAGTGAGAAGGTTCATATTAAATACTGCTTGTGTAATGAATGAAGACTTGGACATAGACTAAACACACATAGTTTAATAAAATACAGGTTTTAAACAAGGTCAAATAACAGAAGCGTAGGTTTATTGGTTTATCTGTATGTCTTTTGTTTGTTTGTTGTTTGTTTGTTTGAATGAATGAAATGACCAAAGTTTGCATAGTCATTGTTCATAATATGAATTGCTTAACCTTGATAGTTGCAAGAGTCGTAATGATAGATACTTCAGCCATCTCATTTATTTTAGCCTCTTATGTAAAATCATGGCAAGCTATAACTTCCTAAACCACACATTTACCTCTAACAGTGGCAGTCCTCTTGCAGTTGTAGAGGATGGCCAACTCTCCAAAAGCGGTTCCAGGTCGCATCTGCCCCAGGAGCTTCCCATTTTGCATCACCTCCAAAAAGCCCTCTGTGTATTCAACCAAAACCAAAAAATAAAGAATTAATATTATAATCTGTTAAAACCTCTTTTTTAAAATCACTTACAATAAACAAATAAAAAATTAGATAGAAAAAAAAAGGCTAAAGCTGACCTGCAAGCACATAGAGGTAGTTCCCAGGCTCCCCTTCTTGGATTACCAGCTCATTGGCAGTAAAGGTTTTCTCATACATGCAGTCCACCATCTCCCGTGTGTGTTGAGGCTCTAACTTCTTCAGAAAATCATTGTTCATGATGGCCTCATTGATCAGTCTCTTGGTGCTGCAGAAAAGAGAACATGTAAAGTAGACTAAATGTTAAGATTGAGAGACATCCTAATACTAGATTAGGTCTGACAGTAAAATCATGCACAGGTTTCTAAACTGTGATAATAACAGACCACAACTTGCTGTGTTGTGTAATTTAGGGTAACTGAGCTATGTATGGAGTTGTTATTGTTTATTAACTGATTGATTTATGTTTTATTTATGTTGTCAACCCAAAGACACTGTGCTCCACACTTCCACTTGTATTGGTAAACCATACAGCATATTTTTCTTGGCTATTTACTCTTTTATAAATTGCCTAAAAAAAAATGTCAAAACAAAAGAATGCATGCTTCAAGTAATGTTCCACTCCATAGTTAAACTTTGCAGCATCATAAATTGATTTTTTGTTTGTCTTTCTTCATCGGGGCTTCTCTCATTACCACATCTGAAAGAACAAGGTCTCTCTATTAGCCTAAAATGGAACTTCTGAATGAATTAAAAGCGAGATTTGTACTGCCTGCTTAATGAAAACAGTAATGATCCTGCCCATTGCATACAGATGGCCCGCCCATTGTGTTCTTCAGCCTCTCCATCCCCCTTATAGTGTGTTATGGAAATCCATGCTTTTGTGCGTAATCTGAGAGCAAGACACTACAAAGCTTTCTGCTGTTTCCCTCTTTAAGCAAGTCACCATCTTGTCCAGTTGACTTGATTAAGAATGTATGAAATTTATCTCATGTGTGGTTACACAGTACTTTAAAACAAACTCACCCTGAGTCTTTGCGGATGCGTGTTCTCTCGGTAGAACCATGATGGGCCTTGTGACCACTGTAGAATTTTCCAGATGTAGGCTCAGCAGAAACCCCTTCCTTGGCCTTGAGTCGGCGGTGAACCTCTACAGCCACCCTATGGAATCGTGTTGAGCCCTGATTAATAACGCTGAGCAGCCTGTGACTGTGCCTGGCTGGCGGAGAGCGTCCCAGGTTGTTGTAGCCGATGGCATCCTGAAGCTTGTCAATCTGAGAGACTTTGGCCTCAAGCTCCCTCTGTAAAGTCTGCAGCCGAAGCTCCTGGGCTCTTAGCTCATGGTCTCGTTGGGAAAGTTCCTGCTCAAGCCAGGCTATCCTCAGCCTCAGCTGCTCCGATGACTCCCACACTGGTGACTCTTTAATACCTGAAGCCAAGCAAGTCTCCTCCAGCCGAGGGGCTTTGATTGAACCATTCCCCATGGCCACAGAGTCACTTTGCACCATAGAGAGGGCTTCACAAACAGAGCAGCACGTTGGCTGGCTAGAAACCTCTGTCCAGCCAGAGAGATACATTCTCTTTCAATTATACTATACTACAGTCTGTCAACATGTTTTTTCTTATTGCTGATGCTGCATTTCTGCATACTATAGATAGTATGTTGTATGTACATATGGAATTCAGGTTTTAGTAATTTTAGATCTAATGGCCCTATAGGTATAATATTTTCTCTATTAACTCTTTTGCATATGTGTATATAAATATGAAATATAAATGACGACAAAATTCTAATGCATCTAAGAAGAATTATGGATTTATTCATGGATACTTTTGCAACAAAATATATAGCAAATAAGTGCATTGCAATGTAATTTTTATAGCGAAACTCATCATTGACGAGAAATATTGGATGAACTGTTAATAGTGCAATGCAGCTCTTTATTGTAACATGACCAAACTATAATGGTTAAAATACTATGTGTTTAAATTTCTTATACACAATAAACATTTAGCACTGAAACGAAATAAATATTTTCACATTTTGCTGTCAAAGAAACCCAATTTAAGAGTGCTTTTAAAAAATCTAGACGCTATTTGATTATTTATAAGCTCAACCTCTAACAGGTTTAAATGATTCCACAGGGAAAAAAATGGTATGCATTTCATAAATATGTGTTCTTACCTTGTGCGTTTGTCCTGATTCCTTTTCTGTTGAAATATTCGCGGTTTGTGTGTCATTGTGGCATGAAGCTGGAGATGGACGGCGCTGTGCTGTTTCTGCTCTCTGAGCGCCTGGCAACCTGACGGATACTCTTTAGCCTTATAGAGCTGCGCTGCAGGGCGACATCTAGAGGCCAGAACACGTCATGCGCAATATTATTGCTGCTGCTGTTCCATCTGCAACCACAAGTGGCCAGGAAAAAAGTGGGGGAAGACGGACAGTCACCTACTTTCTAATCTCAGGTGACTTCTTGATATAATATATATTGTGACTTCCTCTCCAAAGATGAGCTATACTTTTGATTGTTTAGTGTGTTTTCTCAGTACCGTGGCACCTGTCAAGTTGTGGAATATAGTAGGCAGCAATTAGAAACAAGGGGAAGTTTGTTAGAAACAAGTGTAAAGAGCTGAGCGACTCTGATCACAACTAAATTGCGATGGTTAGATGACCGGCTCAGAGCATCTTCAAAAAAGCAGGTCTTGTGGAATGTTCTCAGTATGGAGTGGTTAGTACATGCCAAAATTGTCTGATCTGATCTTACAGAAAAGCTAATGTAATGCAAATTGTTGAAAAAGTTAATGCTAACCATAATCAAAGAATGTCAGAACATACAGTGAATTGCAGCTTGTTGTGTGCAGTATTTGGACCCCTGTACCTGCAATGGGCATGTGAGCATCAGACTATGGAGCAATGGAAGACGGTGGCCTTGTCCAATGAATAAGATTTTATTTTGCATTATTTGGACAGCTGGGTCAAATGCCTCACTTACCTGGGGAAAGAATGACAACAAAATGCACTATGGGAAGAAGGCAAAGTGGTAGTGTGATGCTCTAGACAATGTCATGCTGGAAAACCCTAGGTCCTGGCATTCAAATGGATGTTACTTTGACTGGTACCACCGATAGGGACTTTGATAATAGTAGTATTTTATATAAAATCTTTGCGTTTAGATTTATGCCAGTGTAGGAAAAGGACTGTCCATTCTTCTTCCTCAATTGTTTCATCCTGGTCACCGTTTTTATCTCATCTGATAAAAACTGAAGCTGTAAAACTGTAGCAAAGTAATAGTCAACATCAAGCACAAATATTTCCTCAACATTTTATTGAGTGATATTGTATTATTGTTCTACAAATGGTAAATGATTGTTTTGAAGAACAGGTTAGCTAAAAAAAATCATATAAATAAATAATTAGGTCTTAAATGTTAAGAATTGCATACAATGGATCATTTTAATAACATGAGTACATCATTACATCTCAGTGTTTAAAAAGAAAAAAAAAGAGGGAGAAAAAACCAAAAAGCAAACATTGCTTATATTTGCTAGATGACTGAGATTGTAGTTGAATACAATGTAATGCATAAAACAATATTAAACATGCAAGTGAATGTTCTTGTTAATGTTTAACCATAAAATTGCATTATTTTGTAGAAATGCCCTTGTATCCATTTATTTGGGTTGTTTGACTGTGCTAACTAGGAAAAAAAATGAGAACGTCAGTAAACTGCCTCCTGGTGTGCAGGCTGCATGCATTATAAAATTCAACCAAACTAATGAATCTGTAGTGTCATATATTGAGTATTGAACAAAACCAGACCCAAAAGTCTACTGTATCAACACAGCCAAGCTAAAGCTAAGATCTGTAGTTCAGAAATCAGAATGAACTGAGCATAAACTGGCATCCAAGTCTGCAGCTTGAGAGCTGTTGTAACAGAAAAATCATTACTGTACTCCTTGTACAGTTACTGCCATACAGGCAGCAATCAGCTAGGAAATCAGATTTATACAAATGCAACACTTCATATTATATACAAATAAAGAAAAACAGAATGAAATGGCCACTTAAAGCATTATGCGACCTTACACACTCTTTCGTACATATAATTAGACTTCATATAAAGAAAATAACTGGCACTTTAAATATGATTTTGTAAATGTCATTGCTTTAACAGTGTTATTTATAGCTTAGGTAAAATCAAGGTCAATTAAAAGGTTTGAAGTACAGCTAAAACTAATTGAAACAACAACCAGATTCTATTTTACTGCATTTTTAGATCAACATGGCAATGACTTTTTTTTTACCTACTTACAAAAAAAGACAATCCCAGATTTAAAACTATTTAGAACTATACCAATGAGTAATCTATTGTACATATTATAGTGAGTATGCTGTACAAAGCACAGTCTAAAATCAAGATACTGTACAGGTCATATCATTAGGAAAATGTTCTGTTTAAAAGATAAATGACAATATAAACATTGCAAATGGCATCTGTGACAAATAAATTATAACACACTGCTTTGAATGTGCAAAATCAACAATCGAAAAAAAAAGTATGACCTAAGTATGATCAAATGAACACACCTTACAACAAATGCTTCAGTGGAGCTGATAATATGCTTTTAACTGTAGGTTTGTAAATTAGTAAATGTAAAGCAGTTCATTATTTCATTTTGTTTAAACTAAATGTTTTGAAAATGATAATAAAAAGTGAATTGATAGGAAT
Source organism: Silurus meridionalis (assembly GCF_014805685.1). Classification (NCBI taxonomy): domain Eukaryota; kingdom Metazoa; phylum Chordata; class Actinopteri; order Siluriformes; family Siluridae; genus Silurus; species Silurus meridionalis. The sequence goes on from NC_060885.1 coordinate 18,894,024, forward strand.
TCGTCTGAAGCAAGTTAGGTCACAAGTAGGTATTTGCAAAATGAATGCTGTTTGAGTATTTTACAGTATTATAAAGTTATACTTCTATTTACATGCTTTATTTGCCAAATGTAATCATTATGCCGCACAGCTTTAGGACATTTACAACGTAATCAGCCATAAAAATTCTGTGATCGTAATTGATTTGTCACTGTATTTTATCTTTAAGCAAATTTTGAATCAAATTATTCTGAAATAACAGGCCACAAATTTAAATCAAAAAGTTGGGACGATTCAGGATTATTTTTCGTTTAGCAGAAGAAAAATGTAGAAAGATATCAGTATATATAAATATAGTTGATAACAAGCACTTAATGTGGATGAAGGCTAACAACAGTGTTCAATACAGTATAACATCAGGAATGCTTCTGTGCATTAGGCTACCCACATAAACAGATGTGTTAATAAAACCCCTCATCAACTCCAAACTTCTACACATAAAAGCACGTTGCTTGTGAGAGATAAGGCATTTTGGTAACGCTTTTGTGTGATATCATTGACTAAGCCATACAGTTATCGTATGTATGGCTTACACATGCCTTTCGGTTGAATAACATTCATACCAGACAAACAGGAGTCTCTAAATAGAACTCTGGCCTACACAAAGTTCATTATAAAAAGCTATATGACACCAGTGAATAAGCACTCAATAGGAAAAGTGACCAACTTTATGTGACCATTTTGATAAAAGAGCAGTTTCTTAAATGAAAAAATAAAAATGTTTCATAGTTAGGTCAGATATTATTCAATAAGCAATCAATAAAGTTTAGCTGCCTAGCATACAAGCGCGTTTAGAAAAGCTCACGCAACTGTGTTTCAGTGTTTGTTCAAAAAGCTTCACTGTCGCAACATCGATCTCCAAATAGCACGATAATTACAATTACATAAAAACATTTTCTGTAAATGTCAATAGCCATTTAGAAATATATTGTATCAAACAGCTGCAATTTTTTTTTTGCCATGTTGTGATATCTGGATATCTGGCTATTTTACTATGAAGCAGTTTGTAAATATAAATACATTTTTAAACATGTGATATGAATTGAGTTGTCGCTCTTTGAGCAAAGGCACATACAGTACAGCATGGTTCTGTATGTTTCCTGTAACTCTCAAGCTGACAAAAGGCAGTGAAAGAAGAAAATCAGGAATCATTAAAGGATTTTTTTTTTTGGCTTGTTAGTCTGGAAACACATGACCACCGAGATGACATGTTCACTGAGCTGCGCTTAATTCTCAAATCACAGTTACTGGTGTTAAATAATAAAAAAGAGAAACAAAAACAAAAATGCTCATTTTTCACATAGTGAACATGATAATAAATGTGTATAAAATCTGGAGCAATGATACACTGTTTTTGTTTAGGCAGTTTCTCCAGTCAGAACCCTCAGCAGAAAAATGTCAAGATGAAAATTGCTCACGCAGTCCTATCAAAGAGAAGGGCGTTCACCTACGCCACCCTGTGGAGCCTCCCAGGAACATAACGTGTGCTTGAACTCTCATGACAGTCCTTGAAACAGCCATGGCAGGTCAGAACTCAAAGGTCTCCTCTTCAAGTTTCTTTGTATAGTTTAGAATAAAACCTCACCAGGAAGAGGTGGGTCTCAATTTGATATTACTTCTTAGCCAGCTGGAAAGGATTTTGACCCTTTCAATAAAACAAAAACATGTCAAATACAAAGCTGTTTGCAGATATTATTCTTGTCTAAGTGCTATAAAAAGTAAGAATCACACTTTTCACTCAGTGGGTGCAAGTCAGCACAACTCAAAACACAAGGAACCAACATGCACATAAAAAATACAGAAAATCTCTGAGCAAGACTTTTGTTTTTAGAAAATAAGACTGGTTTAAAGTGATAAGGGTTTAACTATGGTTTATTTGCATTTGACTTTTGTTGAAAAAGAGTTTCTGACATTATCCTTGGTAGCTTTCTCACTCCTGTTTGTAGGGTTATGGCAGCAAAATCCGAGGTATTTCAGCCGGGTGACTGGTTTACAGAGCTGACAGTTGTTAAAGCTTTAGTGAATCTTAAAAAGAACATGCTTTTCCTGATAAGCAGCAAACAATTAAATACAATAATCAAATTAACCACTCCTTCAATACACACATGACAACAAAACAATACAGATTAACAAACATTAGCTTGGGTCTCTCCTCATATGACTGGTTGCTGTTTAAAGTGTAATGGTTGTGAGTTGTCTTGGTTTTGCCTTCATCCTGATTGCAGCTTGTCACATGAGGTACAATAAGGCATAAAAGCATAATAACAAATGCAGCAGCTTGCTTGTCAATGAGCAGCAATGTACATATAGTATACAATTATTACAAAAAAGTCTTCAATGGTATTAGTGAGGTGAATAACAAGGCTTTGGCACTACTCTAACATATGGCAAGGGCTTACAAAAAAAAAGAGAAATTGTAGTTGCTTAAAATAATCTAAACCGTAACTGCTATGCATGGCCTGTATAGGAAAAATTATTACATAGTGAGAGAAAATCTCATAAAGCTGCCCAAGAATTGCTCTGTTCATCTGTCAACTTTGAACTTTTTCTTTTTTCAGAAGACTTTCTTATTTACTGTTTAGCTAAAACATTTACTGACTATATATGCTAATATTTTATGCATTGAAAAAACTAATTGACTTGCTTAAAAAATCTCAGTGCCACATGAAAGTTTAGTTAAATATTTTTTTTTTTAGCATACACTACATTGCCACTATATTCACTCGTCTTTTTCCAAATGCAAATTAACTTAACAGCTTCAACTGTCTGGGAAGGCTTTCCAAAATGTTTAGGAGTGTATTAATGGGAATTTCTGACCATTCTTCCAGAAGCATATTTGTGAGGTCAGACACTGATGTTGGACGAGAAGGCCTGGATCGCAGTCTCTGCTCTAATTCATCCCAAAGGTGTTCTATCGGGTTTGAGGTCAGGACTCTGTGCAGGACAATCAAATTCTTCCACACCAAACTAACTTAATCATGTCTTTATGGACCTTGCTTTGTGCACTGGTGCACAGTCATGTTGGAACAGGTACAAGTCCAAAATGTCTTGGTAAACTGAAGCATTAACAGTTTCTTTCACTGGAACTAAAGGGGCCGAGCCCAACTCCTGTAAAATAACCCCACATCATAATACCCCCAACCAAACTTTACACTTGGCACAATGCATTTAGAGAAGTACTGTTCTCATGGCAACCGCCAAACCCAGACATCGGATTGACAGACAGTGAAGCGTGATTCGTCACTCCAGAGAACACGTCTCCACTGCCCTAGAGTCCAGTGGCTGCGTGCTTTACACCTCTGCACCCGATGCTTTGCCTTGCACTTGGTGATGTAAGGCTGGGATGCAGCTGCTTGAGCATGAAGCACGATTTTACGTGGTCTAACACGTCGTGGCAGAGTTGCTGTTGTTCCAAATCGCTTACACTTTGTTATTATATCACTAACAGTTGACTGTGGAATATTTAATAGCGAGAAGATTTCACAACTGGACTTATAGCACAGGTGGCATCCTATCACTGTACCATGCTGGAATTCACTCGAGCTCCTGAGAACACATTCTTTCACAAATGTTTGTAGAAGCGGTTTACATGCGCAGGTGCTTGATTTCATACACCTGTAGCCATGGAAGTGATTGGAACACCTGAATTCAATGATTTGGTTGGATGAGTGAATACTTTTGGCAATATAGTGTACTTTACAGATTACAGTGGTGGTCAGTGCTACACAACTTTTGGTGTCTACTTTAATCTCAGAAATGAGGGGTTTCCTCAAAAAAGGCCACTTCAAAAATACAGCTCCACTAATTAGTGCAGCATGGTCTGTTTCAGCTCATCAAAAAAACATTATACAATAAGTTAATAGGCACATATCAGTTAACATAATGCACAAATATCATGCATATGCTGCCTTGGTATATTTCCTCCTTAATCAAAACATTTTGCATAAGTATAAAATCCATTACATAAAAGAATTATTGCCAGTAATAAAAAATAAATGATAACAAAAATACATCTGTACAAAAGTCCTGCCAGTATTTTTTAGGATTTTCTATATTTTCCAACATATAACAAAGCAAATAGTACAAAAATAAATATTCTATTTACAATCAAACAAAACAATCCGGAATTAATGTCACTGCAAAACAAGAAACATCAAAAGCATCTGTTATTTCATGCATGGAGCAAACATTTATTATTTCAACAATATTATTAGTGTAGTACTGTACATTCATATTAAAACAAATACAAAGATATCTACGGATTATCAGGTTACAATAATTAGGTTACCAAAAAACAAAAATGATAATAGTATGCCTCAATTTTAAAAATATACTTGAATTTTTATTATTATTATTATTATTATTATTATTATTATTATTATTATTTTACTGCCAGGGACCTATTTATTCAACAGATGCCTTTTTTTAATTATTACTGATGTTTAAATGGAATCTACTCGGTAAATCTATTCAGAATGAACAGAATAATAATAAACAAAATGTATAAGTATACAGGAGGTGCATTGTGATTTTCACCTATGTAAATAAATGAACAATAACAAGTCCCCATAGATTTGCCTCACCGGGACTAGGACTACACTTTCAGAATGGTTGCATTACACGAGTTGTATTAGTAGGGAAGTAAAAAAAAGTCTTATTGCCACATCATGACAAATCAAAATGCATAAGAAGAGATAAAAAAAACAAACTTACTTTATTCCAACATCCTGGTACTGGGAGACCATCATCACCCTAAGAAACAAAAAACAAAGACAAATAAATAAATAAAATCTCCCAAACCACCATTTTGTCAATTTGCCACATACTTTTGCTAAATTATCAGCTTTATTTTCCACATAGGACAGTCCATACTACATTATCTCTGCTAAGTCCCCTCTATGACATGACAGCTACCAAAAAGGAGGGGTATAGCAAAGGTTAAAATGGGCTATAGTTAGTAAGTAATTGTGCACCTAAAATGCACTTATATGGTGAATTAATCTGATAAATTCAGGACAATGAGAGCATTTACAAGGTGGTTGTACCTATAGAGTGCACATGCAAACAGTACACAACCATTTGCTATGGCACTGACATTTTGCAGGATATTCATGTAGCAATCTTCTCATTTACAGTCATTCATCCCACAGCACTGAAAATTCTCAGCCCTGGTGTTGATTCATTCATTTTCTATAACAGCATGGACTCATAATAAACAGTTTTTTTCACCATAATGCAAATAAACAAGATTTTTACAAAATCTTGTTACTTAACAGTAAACATACACTTAAACACCTTATTAGTACATCTGCACAATTACTCATTGTTAATCATGTCATCGATGCAATGCATAAAACCATGCAGAATTAGGCTAGTAGCTTCAGATAATGTTTCCATCACACATCACAATGAGGCTCACAATTTAGCTCAATGATTTTGAGTTTTGGAGTCTAAGGTAGGGGTAATTTGGAGGAGCTACAACTGCAGAGGATTACACTTTTGTCAGCCAAAAGAAGGTCTAATGAATAATTTCTGCTGAGGAACACATATTCAAGTCAGGTTTTGGCAACAGAATGAATCCAGATACCCAACCTGCCTTGTATCAATAGTACAGGCTGGTAGAGCTGGTTTAATGGTATGGAGAAGGTTTTCCTGGTACTTTGGACCCATCAATCAATCATCACTTGAATGTCTACAGTAGCTAAGTATTGTTGCTGACAATTTGTATCTCTTCGTGGCAACAATTTACTATATTCTAATGCCACTTCTCTCTCATGCTATTTCTAGCATGACAATAGACTTTCCCAAAATCAAATGCTGGTTTTATGAGCATGTGTTTGGTGACTAAAGTGGCCTATCCAGTTACCAGACCTGAATCGACGTGGTAGAACAAGAGAATCACAGCATGAAAGTGCACCTCTGCAAGATGTCACTCATGTCAGCATGGAGCAGAACCTCAAAGGAATGTTTCCATCTTTTGAAATGACATGTATAATTTATATAACTGTTTAATAACTGTTTTGACAGCAATGGCACCCAGTACTAGCATTGTGCTAGGTCTGTGTTCGTAATTAAGTGTTCAGTGAGTGAATATTACAATATTCAGAATCATAGGCTCATCATCAAGGCTTTTATATCCCCAGTTAAGCCCATTTTCCTGCTGAATATTTTAGAAGATATTGTCTTAGATGTGCCAGATTAAAAACATTTTATAAATGTATCTTCACTTTACTTTAATAAAGTAATTTATTGTATTTTATTGTTCTTTTATTATTATTTGCCTTGGCAAGATCTACATATCATTCAGTTACATTTGGTAGCTTATGTCATTGCCTAACATTTCAAGACCTTTCACATGATATTTTCCCTCAGAAGCCAAGATGCCTTGAAACTGTGTAAACAACAAAGATAACTTCTACTACATTTGTGCAGGTGCAGTATAATGGCAGTGGTAAAAAAGGCATACCACCTATATTTTGGATGCAAAATAGGGATCAGGACAAGAGTTGGGAATCCCCATTATTGTTGCACTACATGTGCAACTTATCTGCGTCAACTTCTTACACTCACATTTAGACTATTTCTATTTGAACTGTGGGGCAGTGGAGCATGGGGAGAGATTCCACTAGGACATCGCAAGCTACCACAGTAATGGGACCAACCCACCCACAAATCGGTCAGTTTTTCATGAAAAAAGCATGAAAACCTTACATGAAAAAAAGAATAATAAAAAAAATAAATGAATAGTTATGTGACTGGTATCAATAAAAAGATACATTTATAATAATTGGTGTGGAATCATTCACATTGTTATATCACACTTTGCAGAAAATTAATGACGCATAACACCCCCACACCCCCTCCTTTCTAATTTTGAATTATTCTGATGCAATTTTGACCTTAAGCTGTATCTTGGAAACTAGAGTCAATTAACACTTAGGACTTAATTTTCTAACACCTTTTCCATATGTAGTATATTTAGGACTTATAAGAACTGGATATACACATCCAGTGCACTGGGAGGGATTTTAAAAATCCATGCTTTCTTAGCTTTCAAACATTATCTTCATAGAATCTTTAGACATGCAAAATGCATTTTTCTGATTTCCTATCAATGAAATCCACTGAAACAAATGTTTCTGATTCCTACCATGGGGACTCACTGCCCTTCATCATATGAAACATTACTAACTGCTGACACTCTCAGTCAAGCTGATTAAGTAATTATCAACCTGCTGATAAATTTTATCAAGTGGTTTTATCAAGACATGGTATCAAAAAGTTTTGAGACTAGTTTTTATAACACACCAACAGATGACAGCACAAGGCTACATGCACAGTCACAGGGAGCATTGACCTTAATAAGTCAGTGTGCAAAAAAAACCTACATCCTTTGTACATCGGAGATGTGCAACCGGTGCTATTCTGACCACGTGCATTACCACGTCTGCTATTTCATCTTCAACAACTAGTTAGAACAAAGATCCAACGTAAAATTCTGCAGAAACTGGGCAAGTCTGCCACAGAGACTTTTGACAGTATTGTGCAATTTTACAGTCATTCTGCAATGAGTTGTTCTGAGTGGCACATGCATTTCAAGAGCTAAAGAACTTTACTGGAAAACGATGAGAGATCAGAAGGACCTTCGACAAGCTTAACCCCCTTTCATCATTCAGAAATTTGTTCATGATGTGTGTCATACGGAACAGTCCAGGTAATCCTCATGTGTCATTTGAACATGGGCCGTGTAGCTGCCAAGTTTGTCTCCAGGCTGCTGACCCAGGAGCAGAAGGAACACAGCAAAGAAGTCTGCAAGAACTGTGTCAGCATGTCGTGGATGACCCTTCCTTCTTGTCGAGAATCATTACCGGTGACGAAACTTGGGTGTACAGGTTAGACCCTGAGACAAAGTAACAGTCTTCACAGTGGAAGAACCCATCATCTCCAACACTGAAAAAGGCGATGCAGGTTTGCAGCTTATCGTGCATGCTTATCGTCTTTACGACATTTGTGGCATTGTTCATTAAGAATTCGTCCCCAGGGGCTGTACCTTCAATAGTGAGTTCTACTGCCAGGTTTTAAGGCATCTGAGGAAGGACATTCAACAAAAGCAACCGGATTTGCAGCATGCGAGTCTCGAAAATATTTGATACCACCTCATACACATGTATATTGTTCAGAACAGTTGGTCCCCAGGAGTGGAATTGAAAGTCTCTTCGCATTTACTGTGATTCACTGTGCTTTTATGCTCTTCAAGTTAAATATCAGGTAACACATACAATGTAGTTTTTTAGGGGGTTGGCAAACAAATAAACATGCGAGAGCAAAAAAAGAACAGATATGTGGACAGAGAGATAATGAGAAAGAGGAGAGAGGGAGAAAACCATACCACAGGGCAAGGTGCATCCAACCCATCCAGGCCTGGCAAGCCTGGTTCACCTTTCTCCCCTTTAAAGCCACGGAAACCCTGTTTATGAAATTAACCACATCAACAACCTGGTATACCACAGTAGCCATACAGGCCACTGAGTAGCCTCTAGGTCAGGCCAGTCTGAAGCATGCAAACTGGTCCTGATAGCCTCAGGATAAGGCCCCAGAGAACTCTGAGCTAATGATTTCAACTTAGTGATTTTCACTCAGCAGCACCTCCCATTCCTGTCAATTCTGTAAATGAAAAAAGCCCAAAGGTGGTTCTGGTCCCTGCTGAAGAACTACACTGAACCTACATTCCAATTGGGTATATGACACTGGTGCATATAAATCTATAAATCTATAATCTAAACCTTTCCATAAAAAAATATGATTTATCAATACTGAAATCCCAGATCTGGACCAGAACCACTTTGGGTATTTAGTTATAAGTTAATATCACATCAAGACATACAGTGATGTCTATGGCTTTTGGGACTCTGCTTAGCCAAACTGCCATTGGCACCTTTAGTCTTGATGTGGCACATTAAACAAAGGACATACCAAAGGACAAGGGGCATCTAATCCTGGGGCTCCTTGGTCTCCCTTATCCCCTTTGGCCCCCCTGTTGCCTCTCTTGCCCCTTTCCCCCTGCAAACAACAGTGCATTTAAAAAGACAAATTTTAGTCCTCCCTTTGAACTGAAGAAATAATTATATATATATATAAAAATTCACCATCACTATGAATAATTTCAAACATGTTTATATGTTTTAAGAATATAGAATGGATGTGTTTTTGTACTGAATTTAGATAAAGCAAAATAAGAAAGGGAATAAGGTGTGAGTGGAGGTGTTAGAGACAAGGGATGTCAGCCAAAGCTATTGGTGTGCAAACCTTTTTCTAGCCTAATAATACACTTAACCACCAGTGAGCACAGAATTGACTAGTATATAGTGCCTTGAGGAAGACTTTTCTATGTTTTAAATTGACTAATCAAAATGTCATACATTTCTGCCTCAGAAAATAAACCCATTACCATGTAATTCATAAATAAAACAAATTAGTCCCAAAACTACACCAATGTCCATCAACTCATGCACTACATAATGAACAGGTTTGTCCACTAGATGGAGAGCAGCACTACTAAACAAAAAATATTTCTAACAACTTTTTTTTTAATGGGTTCATAATTGGAACAAGGTTTTACATTATTTAACCAACTGTAATATGTATGTATGTATGTATGTATGTATGTAATTTATATTATTTGGCATCGCAATTATTTTCAGATGGGATTTCATAATCTCAGTAGTTATATTACATTTACATTTGCATTACATTTGCATTTAGCAGTGTAATATAATAATATATTACACAGTGATGTAATGTGAAGGCTCAAAATATACAGCAATTTGTGAAAATGACTTCCTCATCTACACTAAAAGTCATTTTTAGAAATAAAGAAATCTAGAACATCATCTAGAACAAATTTAGCCTTATTATCTAGACCTAATTTAGCCTATTCTAAAAATTAAACGGTAAGTGAAAAATGAAAGAAAAATCATAGATCTCTGGTGTTGTGCTATCACAAGAACAATTCAGTGTGCCTTGGATTTTGCATTTTATAATGTAGAACTGCACTGGAAGGATAAAAAAATTCTTGTAAGACCTATTTCCTCTGTGTTTTGATGGTAGTGGTAAAGAGCTTTGTCTAACAAATCACTCATATGTTTTGAAATGGATTGCGGTACAGTGACTGTGAAGGCCAAAACATTTGATTTACATCATTTTTATAGTCATAGAGGGAGACATTGTCATCCTGGAAGGCATGCACCAGGATAGAAATGTAAGGATAGACCGGTCTGAATCACTTTGTATTCAGACCGGTCTATGCTTACATTTCTCATGTTAACATTAATCATGTTATGGTGATAAATTCGAATAAAAAAATAGTGTTTGATGTATTGATGTTGGCATTCTTTTTTATTTGTATTTATCACCATAACATGATTATTATAATCAAAATTAATTAAATGATATAAGTAAAACCTCAGCGAGTCCATTCAGTTTACTCCTGTGAAACAATAAATAAATAATCATTTTTAAACTTTAGGTTTGCACACCAAAGTCTAAGGCTCTTTTAGAGATTCTAGAAATGTTTTATTCCATGATGTAGAAACTGCATCTGACCAGAGTGCACAGTTCTCATGCTGAAAACAGCTATACCCTTCTAGACAATGATAGTAGGTAAAAATCCGAATCAAAAATCATGTTATTTCTAGTAAACCTCGTGAAGATAACTACAGGGTGTCTGAAAAGTCAGGAACCAGTAAGTGTAAAATTAAATTTCCTTCGATATTTTTTATTCATTGTTTACATATGTTTTACATTGTCACTCTAACAATCTTAAGTACTTTCTCAGCTGCAGTGTTATGTTTTTGCATATTACTCAACATCAAAATAAATGCTGAAAAGATAAATGCATATAAACATATGTCCATTAGTTCTACATGTTTCAGACCCCTGTATATTAGCCTGAACACTTTAGCATAAAATTATACGTTGAAAATGAATAGTTTGCTATTAGGTCATTCAATCTGATTTTCACAATTATTTTCCATTTTTATTTTTATTTTTACAGATTATGTCCATTATCAAAATTTTCAAATACACATAGTAATTCATTAGGGGTCAAAACATTGCTTGTATGCATGCAGTATTTAGATCTTTTGTTTGCTGTGCAGTTTTTTCCATTAAAAAGTGTAGCCTTTCACTATTTTAGAAAACTTTTTTTATTTGTAGCACAAAGGCCTTTTGATGATTCTCAAATCAAAGCCTTTACCTAGCTGTAGGCCTGAGTAAGATGAAGGATGATTTTTTTTTTTTGAGAACTGTGCACACTATCTGAGGCAGAAGACATTAAAGGCTAGCTGGCAGGGAAGTAAGTGGAGGAAGGCAGGAGGAGGAAGGAAGAGTAGTAACCCAGACTAGAACATTAGAGGAGCAGTAGGAGGCCAGGGAGGGAGAGAGGGACAGAGAGGACGGCAAAAAAAGCCACGGCTCACAGGCCAAGGTGCAGGGGAGGTAAAGAGGAGAGGAAGACCTGCGGAAAAAGAAAGGAAGACAAAGGAGGAAAACAGTAAAACAGTACTGAGTCCTATAGGCCCTTTCCAGCAACTTCAGCTGAACTGACCACTAATATAACTTTAAGAACAAGTTTGGGTGAATTTAGCTAGGTTGTTGTCACCAACCCTAATCTCATCTCTAAAATCTAACTACATCTATTTCTAAACATGTCTAGAAGAGATGCTGGGAGGAACACTGACATTCTTTTAAAGTAGGAGGTTTTTAGACAATGGCAAATTAGTGTTAATAGGAAGGAGAAGCACAGATATCGTGGCAAGAATGAGGGATGGAAATGTGCATGAGGTAAAAAGAAACATACTCTTTTGACCATAGGATAATTATATATTTGATTTTGCAGGAACTTTTTACATATAAACTGTATTATGTTACGCATAATAACTTTGCTTCTAATGACAAGGTGAAAATATTTCTGGCTAATGATAATTCAGTACTTATCACCTGTTACTAGAAAATCTTTTTATTCGTAATTTTCAATTATTATTTTTTTCTATAGATATATGCACTATATAACATTTCAATTTTCAAGTTCCAATGTTTTTCCCAAGAAGACATTATATTAAGACATGATATATTTGATCATGTATTAATTTTAATCTAGCAACTGTGCTATTCATCAAGTTATAATCTGCAATATTGAGAAATTAGATAGAAAAGTGTTAGGCCTCTTTTAAAAAAGAGAGAGAACTACCCACTGATGGCCACTAACTGTTGATGTCTCTAGTCAGTAATGTGTTCCTTATTCACAAAGCCATCTGTTTAAAACTACAAATCAAACCCCATCAATTGTGGACTGATGGTTTATCCTTTGGAAAGCAATTGAATGTTTTTGTCAGTTTCCCATGTAAATTTTTTAAATATTTTCTATTAATTAATACATTTACATAATTAACATTTATAGTGTTAAAATATATAACAATAATCAACATAATATTACTGAACATGTAAAAAATGCCCTGCAAAATAATGCAAAATAACATAACTAGTAAAATAAAGCCTATTTTAATAACAAAAATACATGCATAAACATTACTATCACAAACACATATTAAATGTTTTTGAATCCAGCATTGTTCTGCTCATTTTAACAGCAGCTGTTATACTATGAATAAATGTATATATGCAAATATTAATCCCAATATAAACAAACTGTTCTCTCAGTACTTCCTACACTGGATTTAACAGATCTAAAAATAATAGCAGTCTGGATTTTGTGCTACAAGCAAAACTTCCCTATTAAGAGACTGTGTCTTTAAATCAATATCTAATTCAGATGCAAAAGCATCATAACTTACCCGGTTTCCTTTTATTCCTGGTGGTCCTACTAAGCCCTAATAATGTAAGGGAAAAGATATGAACGAATTTAAAAAGTTGTGCACATATTTTTATGTCTACAATCTATTTCACAAGAAAACAGCAGACCATTTTTTTTACATTATTGAAACTAGCTTATTAATTTTATCTTGGTATTATATTGGCATGATCTGTAAAAACGAGTTTGGATACTGTATACTTACAGGGATGCCTTGAGGCCCTGTTGGTCCTGCTACTCCCATTTCTCCTTTTACACCCTGTTCAAGTAATATGGGATACATAACAAGTCAACAAATTGACAGAATTTTATTGTAAATGATATTATGATTTCTATCAAATTTTCATCATTAAAAAAATATATAAATGTATCTCACCCTCTCTCCTTTTGGTCCTGCTGGTCCAGATATACCAGGCGGTCCTATAAGGCCCTTTAAAAGAAAAAAAAGTCAAACTCTTACATGACTCAGCCTTTAGCAGATCTCAGGGTTCTAGGTGCCACAGTCATGAAGGAAGAGAAAGTACCAGTAGATCAACAAGCATTTCAGAGTTGACTATGTGCTTTTTCTGATCCTTTTTTTTTTTCTTTTCTTCTCATTGCTGTCTATATCTATGGTCTAAGCAAAGGAACTTTATTCATTGAGCTTTCACATAGATTCTTACTGTAATTCCACACTTACTTTAAAAGCATTCAAGTCATTGTTAAATTTGTAATAACTAGCTGGACAACCGCTTGGAAATTTTCTGCTAGTGACCACATAGTAAATAAAATGTTTATGTAAGAAAGCAGTTGTTTTATATGTTTTCACCAAAACAACTCTTTTCCAAGTCCAATGAGATAAACAGCTTAGAATAGAATCACCAAGCCATCATTTTATAATTTTTGTAACCCCAGCGTGAGGGCACAGCAATTCTAATCCTAATAAAACTTATCCACTAAACAGGATAGCTCACACAGCATGGCTATCTGTATCTTATGGTAGAATCAACATAAGACTATAGATAATTTGTTGAGCTGCACTGTCCATTGGAGTACTATAAGACTGACTATTCAAAATATTATTGATCTGGAAAATTATTTAAAAAATCCATCTTCAACTCTGATTTCTTGACTTGGGACAGAATTTAACAGAAAGGAACTTTTGCTTTCCTGCAGTATGCTCAGCCATGTGCAGGACCGTAATCAAACAACATGCAACTGCATCCAAGCATGCTCTCCTGGTGTATCTCAAAGGTCAAAGTTACATTTGTTTTAAAGAATAAAGACTTGATTTGTATGATCATAGGCTGACCATCTTACATACTGAAAATGGCAGGCTGGAAAGGCAAGAGATTACTGATCTTAGTTTAAAGCTGTCCGTTTTCTACTCATGCATCCAATCAATCAGCTCAATGCTGACAAGTAAGAAACTGTGTGGCTTATTCTGTGTTTTGGAAGAAGCAAGAGGTTACAGGCAAACAGGCTTCTGAGCAATGTAATCTCAAAAGCCATCCCCATGCCAATCCAGCCTCACCAAGTGTCTGAACAAAGACTTTAACCAACGGGCAATATGGAAAATATAAAAGGCAAAACAAGCAGAAAAAGAGTCAAGCACAATCACATATGTATTTAGAGACACAGGCAGTTGCAGGCAGACTGTAAAAGCAGAAAGACAAAGGGAGAAGAAGGGAGATGAGAAGAGATGAGGTGAGGGGAACGGGTCTTGTGCCACTCACCACTGGACCAGGCTTGCCGTCTAAACCATGAGCCCCCTGGACAGTGTGTAAACAGTTAGAGAGTGGAGGGGAGAGATAGAGATGGTGGGGTGGGGTGGGGTGTGGAAGGGAGTGTGGGGTGAGTAAAGCAGTGATTTGTGTAGCATAAAAATAGCTTTGATGGAGGAGTGACAGTGTGGCTGATGATGTGAGAAGTAGACAGTAACTCCTTTTAACTTTCCACATCCATGTAAGTCACTTTCTCTGAGTAGCTGTAACCTGACCAAGTGCTTTGATGCATTATTTGAGAACATGGTTCAATGATTACAAGAAGAGTGGGGTATGTAATCTATTTCATTCCTGAGACTGGTGGTAAAAATTACTATACAGTTATATCCCGACCTATGCATTGTCCCTGTCATAAGAAAACCTTACTTTATAAGAACAGAAAAACTCCATCTGTGCTAATGTAAATTGTGTAATGTAAAATGTCTGCTTTCCAAAAAAAAACTATACTAAAGTTAAACTATTTTTTATATTTTAATGGACAAGGTTTTCAAACAAGATCATGGCAAATTACCCAGTTAATACATGAACTAGACTTGAACTAGACTTGAACTAGTTTGCATTTACATTTGCATTTCTTTTAAATGTTTCTTTAATTTTTCAGCAGTTTTTTCTGACATGGACTTTGGTTAAGTGCAAAAGGAGTTATTGTGCTACTGACTGAGTGACAAGAACAGGGTTCTGAATGACTAACACCATTAAAAGACACCAAAAGTTAGAAAAAGTTCCCCTGATATTTAAAATGGACAACATTGATTGCATGCCTTTTAACATAAAAAAAACATCATAAATTATGTAAGAAATAATAATTTTATAAAAAAAACAGTCATTATTACACAACTTATTATTGTGGAGGCTTTTTTTACTCACACACTTTTGCATGCAATTAATATTAGGCATCTTTTCCTGATCCTTTTTGCTGTAGAGATTTCATCAAAAACACTATATAGAGGATTGTGATGTTTAGTAAGGTTTCTATTAAATAACTTTATTTTGCTTACCAAACAATACATTTACTAAAAAATAAAAAAAAATAATACTACTAGAGACATTGGTACTAAGCTTGGTCTGTCATATATTTTAAAGCAATTATCATTGACAGTTTGGTCTGTCATCTATCTATCTATCTATCTATCTATCTATCTATCTATCTATCTATCTATCTATCTATCTGTCTGTCTGTCTGTCTGTCTGTCTGTCTGTCTGTCTGTCTGTCTGTCTGTCTGTCTGTCTGTCTGTCTGTCTGTCTGTTCCATGCACTTTGTGCACACAAGGACATTCACTGCTTCATGCAACCTAACACCATTGCACTCAATAAGCCAACAGCCAGTGAAGCCCAGTTTTAATGCCACAGAAAGCAGCAGCATATTAGTCATATTGTATTTTTATACAGAACTTTAACATACAGGATGTCCCTTGCTCCTTATAGCATAAGCTGAAAGAAAATGTTCTTATTTGGATACTTGAATATAACTACTTGCTTTTTAAGACATTTAGCCTGAGTGCTAAATAAACACTTGACATACAAGAACAATACAGAAATGTGCATACCGGTAGTCCAAGATGACCCCTGTCTCCTTTATCTCCTTTTTGTCCGAGTGATCCTTTCTCTCCTCTTACACCCAGACCTGGCTCCCCCTAGCAGAAGAAACACACAAAATAAACATTCCCTGAGTTGTATTATATATTTAAAAATATAACAAAATGCTAAGATGTGACAATGTGGATACTGCAGTATAGTATCATCCTCACCTTTGGCCCTGACAGTCCTGGAGGTCCCTAAAAAATAAAACAATGAATGTTTGAATTGTGTATTACAACGAAATTATCTACAGTGCGATTTTTACCAACATCTGTTACTTCTACAACTTCATCCTGATGTGTGTGAAATGTTTTCATACTGACTTGTATTGAGTACAGAAATGTGTTTTCTAACACGCCAGGGCAATTATTCAATTCTTCATCAAAATCTTGTGAAGCAACTGTCAGAAAGATGTATTATCCTCACCATTGGCCCCACTGGCCCTGCAGGTCCTGGAGGGCCTGGTGGGCCATACATCTAAGAAAAATAGAGAACATATACCCATCAATATTGATATTCAAACGAGAAAGGGAGCTCTAATAGCATGTGAATTGGTAAACACAATTCTTTTGCATGTGTGTGTAGCTGCTTAAGCATCAATGTTGCTGATACAACTGGAGAGAGTGGACAATGTAAGTAAACAAACAGGAACATTTACCTGGTCTCCATTTTTCCCCCTCTCTCCACTTTCACCTTTCTGACCCTGAAAAACATGTTAAGCACATTTTATCTATATTATTCATATTTTCATTACATAAAGAAATAGCATCAGAAACATTGTTTTTTGATGATATCTAATGCCTATGCATCAGTAAGATAAAACCAAGGGGGGAACGATTGTGTACCATTGAGCCAGGTAATCCAATGGGCCCAGGAGGCCCTGCAGACCCTTTTTCACCAGTAGGGCCATCTAAACCCTACAGAATGGAAAGAAATTAGGAAATTAAAATGAAGTACTGCCAGTATGGAAATGTTTTATTTAATCAATTGACACCTCAAATAAAACACAACTTGAACTTGATCTATGAGTAATAAATTAGGAACGCAATGCTTCCCACATAAAAACATTTATTACAGTGACAACACACAAGGATTCAACTGTTCAACTTATGCATAGATTAATTGCCATAATAGCCTTGCAGATGTTACAGAGCTAAAAACATCTTAAAGAACATACATAAAAATGTATTTCTGATAGTGACAGCTTAGAAGTTCAAATTTTGTAAGTCAGGTTAATTAAATACTCACAGGTGAACCAGAGGGACCCAGGTCACCTTTATCCCCTTTAGGTCCAGGTAAGCCAATAATTCCTCCCTCTCCTCGTGGCCCTTCAGGTCCAGGTGGACCAATAGGTCCAGGCTCTCCCACTTTTCCCCGAGGACCCTGAGATGTGTAATTGTTCAGTTTCATCCATCTACCTTGACCAACAACAGCTGCATCCAATTTTTTATATTTAATCACAAAAAGAGTGGAACATGATTTTACCTTTTCTCCATCAAGGCCAGGAGGCCCAGGTAGTCCAACGTCACCCTTATTACAGTAGAGGGTAGAAATGTTAATAGAATGTTAATAAGACAAAAAGTCTATAGTTACTGGTAAAATGCATGCCAGTTGGTATACTAATGATATAATTGTAAAATATGAAAGATTCGCTACCTTCGAACCAGGTAATCCAGGAGGCCCAGGTAGACCAGGTGGGCCCTGTATTTACATATAAATAGTTATTTAAATAAACATAATTTAGTTTAATTAGCTTACACACTATTATATAACTGTAGACATTCTCTTTTATACAGTGAACACTCACCATTAGTTGTACATTGCGAATATCCTGAAAGAAAAACACATTTTATTTAATCATACTGCATGTCTAAATTGCACTTTAGCAGATGAATAATTTTCATATGATGACATGGATAACATACATTCTCATTGTTGTTGATTAACATTTTTCCTGGTTCTCCTGTTGCACCTGGAGGACCCTGATATGCACAAAGGAACACATTTACGGAAAAATGCATTTACAAAATTAATTGGCTTTAAACGTAAAAATATTGTTTGAATTTTATCTTACTCTCGGTCCAGGATGACCCTCAGAGCCGGTATCACCCTACAGACAGACAAAACAGTTACTATAAAACATCAGTGAAACAATATAGTGCTTTTTATTACTAATGGAAACATTACTAACCTTAATGCCTTGATCACCTTTTTGACCCTGAAATGTAATACATAACAAATGGTTAACAGATGAAATTGATAATTAGGTGCTGACAAGTTAAATAACAATCCTTAAAATGCAGTACCTTGGAACCAGGCAGTCCTGGCACTCCTGGTTCTCCTTTAATGCTAACTCCTGAAGAACTCAGCTCCCCCTTTTCACCCTGCCAAGTGATACAAACACAAAAGCTCATTAGCCAGTTTTTACCTGTAGTCATACTGATTAACAATATTAATTAGCAAAATGTAGTCACTGACACCAAATACATGAGATAGCATAACACAATTCCATAACAATTACTCAATTACATTCACTTAGATTCAATCATTTGCAAATACACAGCAAATTGTAACACTATACATTTAGTAAGAGAACACAAGGGTCAAGCATGTGCACTAATCAACACTTTTATTCACTTGTTCATTAATTCTTTTTGAGCAAGTTTTATGAAGGTCTTCATATCGAATCAAGTGCATATTCCAGAAACTTGGGAGCAAGGAGACTCTTGATAAGATCTCAATTAATTGCAGTAAACACTTAAAAAAATGAGTTAGATAAAAAATAATAACAAAAAACTAAACAAAACAAAACTCAGATTAAATAACAGAACTCAACTAAAATCCTAATGAATTCACAGTGCAAAGTCAGTCAGTGTTTCAAACACGTTTTCATGCCTGGACATATACAAATGACATAAATTCAGAACAGTAATGAATGCGATGTGGAATGACTTCTTCAAGCGATGTAACAAAGAGCCAAAGTAGCATGGGGGCACAAAGCATGACAATTATTGTGAATGGACCTCATGCTTTTTCATGCCCATTACAGGCTTACCTTATAGCCCCGCTTCCCAGGAATACCGGGAATACCTGCCTGACCCTTAATACAGTGAAAACACACGATTTGTTTAAATATTGCTAGGACATTGAGATATATGTCACTATATTTCTCAGACCTTTACCTTAAAACCAGGAGTCCCTGGAAAACCAAGTTCTCCCTGAATAAAAGGCAAGCACAGCCAAATATAGAAAAAATAGAGACAGTAATAGTAAGGAAAAAGAAAAAGACCCTATCATCTAAAATCCAGCAAATTAAATGCTATAAACAAACATTATCTACATTTATGGATATTATTAAAAGCCTTTATTAGTATCAACACAAATCAGAATAAACCAATTCAAACAATAAATCAACTGTAAACTACTGCTGTAACTTAGATGCCATTAGTCTTATAACAATTACTGGACAACATGCTCGATTGTCTATATTTACAACATCTGGTCAGGCTTTGAGTGTTCAAATCATCCAAGGCTGATCACTGGCAGGGGCACAACGAGCTGCCCTACAATGCTTTGTTATTCACAGTAAAGAACACGATAGGTATTTATTTCATGTCTGATAATGAACACACAAAGCTAGTCACAGTTCCCTATTCTCTCTCATTCCTTAAAACCTCCAAGCCACAAACAGAGAAAAGTTTACAGTCCCCTCTGCCAGTACTGGAATGACAAGGCCAATTCTACAGCTTTTGCAGACATTTGGGGTTGAGATCAAAAGATGGATATGAGACAATAGACCAGAATATAAACATTTATTTCCTGATTCATAAAAAGATGTGAACTAAAACATGGCAGTTTTAGATGAGAACATTTTGGACCAAATGTTGATGACATCATGAGTAATATCATCAATGAAGATTAGAGAGGCAAGAAGCCATAGAAGCCATGAAACTGCCCCCACCATGCTTAATCTGTGGTATGTTTTGAATATTTTTTGTCTACGCATTGGTGAAGGCTAATTTAGTGTCCAGAACTTTTGTGGCTTGTCCATGTATTAAAATGTGATTTCCAGTCTGACCGTCTAAGTTTAATAGCTAATGAGAAGTTTGCATCTGCCGATCTCGCCTATATATACAGGTAGCTGAGCTCTAAGGCAAATGGTGAACTGTGATACCTTTACCCTCTAAATGTTGTTGCTGATGTCATAAAGTGTTGTTTTGAGGGTTTTTTATTTACCTCTCTCAAAAAGTTTTTGTCATCAGATGACGTGGTTATTAATCGGTCAGCGTATCAGCGGTCAGTGTTTCGTATCTGGGTATTAGTAAAACAGTGGTTATGTTCTTTCTACAGGATATTCCTTTGGGCTGTGCTCAGTGCTTATGCAATGGGTCTTTCGCTCTTTAAAAAGATTAACAAAGCAAAAGAAATTGGTCTTGTTGTTCCAATACTTTCCAAGGGGATTGTACGCACAACACATTCATGAGTAGAGTCTCTTATCTTAAAGCTACTGTGCACTATATTTCTGTTATTGCTAAATTATTTTAATTATTTGATCAATGTTGAATCCTGTTGAACATTTTGCTATACAAATCTCCTTCAGACAGCATGCTAGGTTAGAACTTGATTTTATATAAATTTCAAGCTTTTATGTATGAATACCCATGGCAAGTGAGTAACCGCAGTAACTATAAAGCAGAACTACAGATTATAGTGTATGACTAAAAGCACATTCAATGCACACTACCTTCACTCCTTGTTTTCCAGGTATTCCAGGCATCCCTCGCTCACCCTGTCAAAGGGGCATCAGTTTTCTATCTTTTAAAAGACTCATAACACATCTAAAATACCGTTAGACTAAAAGAGATCTTCAGATGCCATGCTAAGCACATTTTGTGCAACCAAAATGCCAGTTCTGTTAATGGCTTGAGCATCTCCAATAAAAGGTTCTAGGAATTCAAAAGCTTCCACAGAAAGCATATGTGTCAAGTGCAGAAAGGCAGACGCCATGCAGCATGTGCAGAGTTAAGAGGACAGTGGGACTGAGTGGATGGTAAAATCATCCCCTCTTTGAGCACACACACACACACACACATGAGACCTAACAGGTGCAGCGGTCAGAATCTTGAAAGGGGTGCGCATTGTCAAGCGATATGTGGTTTGAAAGTGCGCTAATTATCCCAGGAACTCAAGAGCGGCTTTGGACTGGAGACATGAGTGCAACATGCTCAGCTGCTTGTCACGACCACTGACCAGTCCTGAGCCAGCCACAGTGAAGTGCAAGAGAAAATATACTTTACAGACAATGTGTTTTGGAAATTTATACTGCATATATTCTGTTGATTTGATTATCTCTTTTAATGCTCAACTCAACATCATTCTTGACATCTTCTCTATCCTTATCATTACTTTTCCATCCCTGGTGTGCTAATCTGGATGGTGGATCAGTTCAGTATGTGTTAACAGACGCCATCCATAGATGATTTATAACACTCTCCTTTTCTGCAGTGAAGTGTTGTAGGCGAGGTCTTTGGAATACAGTGCAATTGTGGGAAAATAAATTCCCTACTCTTAGAGGAAAAAGAGCTGCTCTCCACATTCAATACACAGGCACAAAATTGACTGCAATTTAAAAATCACATTAAATTATTCTTTGGTTTGTCTCTGAAGAATCCCTTAAGGGTCCTTTATAGAACCGAAGGGTCAACATGGGGAAAGGAACTCGTTTTCTCTTTCAGTTGCTACTCATGGCAATTAGTAATGGCAATCTTGTGATTCTTTCCTTTTTTTTGAGTGATTTCACTGTGTGATATCACTGCATCTGTGGAGGAGTGTATGGTGAAAAAGGGTCTGCTCTGTTTCATCTCATTAAATAGAGATCAAAAAGAGTTCAGACTGTCCTGCTCTCAGCTGTTGAGGTGGATGACTGTAATTGAGAGGTTGTGTTTATCACCTCACTATCTTCTGCAGATAGTCTAGCCTACAGAACAACTGGAGTGGTGACATTGTGTAATTTATGATGTAGTTACTGGATTGTATTACCTTCACAAGAGTCTGACACATGACAGTAAGCAGTGCACGTTACAGTCATGCAACATGTCTAGCAGGCTAAAGTGGGACAGTGAATGTTTGTGGTGAGAATTTGAGTGAAGACAGATGGGACTCTGTGGACTACAAAATCAGAGCACTGGGTATCTGATACGTCTTCAGGAGCTCCTTTTCTGTGAAAAAGCTTTTGTTCTGATCCTTTTTGCAATGCTTTCCTGTGACATGATGGAGTAAATGTGGTGGCCTCTAGCAAGAAACATGTAAAGTTCATCATTTATTGATGCAGTGGGTCAAGATCTGTGCAGCAGCATGTGCCATTCTGATACTATTTTGACATTTATCCTTTTAAGACCAGTGATTATGGTTCAAATTTAGATTTATAATAAAAATTAAATAACGATCTCCACTTTATAGATATTCATGCTATTAGAATCATGGTTTAAACCATGCATTGATGAGATTCACACAAATGTGAATTCATTCAGAGGATACCTTCTCTCCTTTTTCTCCTGCAAGACCCATCTTCCCCTCCTCTCCCTACACATCATGCAGATGGAAACATCTTTAAAGGAATAGTGGACACATGCATATGGTCTTACACACACACACACACAGACATGCAAACACAAACAAATAGACTAGTGTAGGACCAATCAAGATTTTTTATCTTATTGCCTCATGGCAAATACTAGAGAGAAAATCATGTGCTGTAAATCAGAAACAAGTCCAGTTTTAAATCAGACTATCAGAACCCCAATGGGTGGTCCAGAAGGCCTGAGAAATGAAAGCATTGTGTATGTGGGCATGTATGTGAGTGTAAAAGGACCTAAAGGGAAATGAAAATTCCATCACACGCAATGAACTGGGTAGAAGGTCTATGTACTTCACTGAATTGTGGCACTAGCATTTGTCATTTGGTTTCAGACTGTCCCTCACATTTTAAGATATCACACCCTGTCTCTGACTTTGTTGCTGGCAGGCCACACTGCTACATTCTACTGTAGGGCCTGTAGCACTGTTGGCTCCAGAAAACAATACTCAGCACAGCTAGTTAGACAGATACGATACTCTCTGGCCTTTACTGGCTATTTGTACATCAGCAGGTGTAAACAGACTGAAAATACTTCCCTTGAGAAAGTGCCAAATGGCATGGTGTAATCCCAACTGCAAATGCATTAACCAACCTACAATGTCACTAATAAAAGAAACCTGACTAATAGTCAAAACATACTCTATCATTGCTTATTTATCTTCACTGTATATTGTTATAACTTTTTTATGCAGTGAAGTGATTTTCCCAAATCTCCAGAAACAGAATACAAATACAATAATCAAAATGAACAGATAATGGTTTCCAAATGAACACAAATACAGATGCCAATAGGAGGCGCAATATGCGTTTGTCAGAAAGCTTGCCAGAAAAGTTCACAGGACATCTGGTTAAGACTAAATGTGCACACTGGGACTGTGATCCAACAGAATGCAACAAATGTCACACGTGTGGGAAGTATTTTATTTTCTTGTGGGTGCAAGCGAATGGTCAGATGTAACATTTGCATGGTAAACAAAGATACCATTCATTAACATTGAGCATTTAAATTATACTTTGTAACTACCTGGCCAGAACCACTGTGATTTAAATTAGATGATTATTTTGATTATCAAAAAAAAAAAGAAGCAACTGAATGTCTATATTTTTTATATTGGACAGGTAGAAGCCCAAACACCAGCTGTGTGAATGGTATTGCAGAACTGAAGTGATTAGACTAGGACTGAATAACTGTTCACAATTAAGAATTCGCAATTAGACTGAATTGAATAGTGAAAACAGAAATGCAGCTATGGATATCTGGAGCAATAATCAGATATGGATATAGAGGGTGCTGTTGCATTACAAGGCTAAATTTCTGTGCAACCATCCCAAAATGTACCAAATTCAGAAAAAAAAAGTTGTCTTACCTTCTGACCTAGATCCCCTTTGGATCCCTAAGGTGTAAAAAAAAAAAAACAGAAATAGCAAAAATACATTATACATGCATCATGACACAAACTGCAATATGTTATCCTTTAAAAGGTAATGGAATTGACCTGAGTTACTCGCTTGTCAAAACCAATTTGACTGAGGCAATTTGTGCAGGTAGGAGGCACTACACTTACTTTACATTCATATTTGTGCATCTCTATAAGTGCATGTCAGCTAAGAAAAAAACCAAACTAGCAGCCTAGAGCTACGGTTATAATCCTGGGATATTGTTTAATGTTCAAACTTGTGGCATACTCTCTGAAAAGTGGTTACGTTTCAAGCTGGGTTGAAAAACATTTCTTAACAATGTGTTTTTCCCAAAATCTGCTGTGCCCCATATGACATGATTACTCATAACCTGGCTCAAGATCTTTTTTTGGATGGCCGCATGGGAAAATATCTATGTCTGTGAAAGAAATCTAAAGTTTACAAGGCCCAATATTAAGCAAATGGAGTAGCAGGTTGTTACAGAGTTTAAAATAGAGGTTACACAGTAGGAAACATATGGGCTATTCAATGGTAAAGTTCATTTCTATTGAAATAATAAAACTATTGGCATTTTGAACTTGGTAAGAAATGCTCACAAAAGTGTCAGTCATATTCCGGACAGGACTGACAGGAAAGTGCTAAATATGTGTATGAGAAAGGCAAATGAAGTACAGAAAAACATATGGAAAGAAAAGGAAAGGAAATGTGAACAGTTTTGTTATGAATACGTAAAAGAGATTTAAAACAAAGAAACTAGACATTTTGAAGTGTGGGAAAGTCTTTTAGGCTTTTAGGTTAGGAAATAGAGTGAAATCAATATGATGTAGGAAGATAGAGACTGGCTCAATATGAATCTCTCTCTCTCTCTCTCTCTCTCTCTCTCTCTCTGTCTGTGTGTATATTTGTGAACATGTTTTCTTAAGGTACTTTTACACGTTAGTCCATTAACGCGGTCCCAGTCAGAATGAAATTCATACTTGTGGATTGTTTGCTATCTGGTTTGGTTTTACACTGCATATGACAAAAAATAAACCACAAAGCAAAAGAAAACATTGGCTAAAGTGAATGTTGTGCTGAAAATGTACTCATCACATGCTTCCAATGAAACAAAGTAAACATTCTTCCAAGTGTGTGTACTAATTAGAAAACTCACCCAGCCATGGAGAACACAGAGCTGGCACTACATAAATGATTTGGTAAATATATAAACTTGTTTCGAATGTATTGACTTGTATCCAAGTTTTTTTGCTGTTGTTTTATTTAGAATTTTCTTTTTTGTTTTAGCATTCCAGACATCCAGAACACATGGCATTTCTGCCGTGCTTCAGTTCTTTCCTTTGGCTCAGTTTGCATCTCACGGCTCAGCAGTTAACATTTACAAAAAAGAAAAAAGAAAACTCCACATAATCCATTAATAATGTTCAGGTTTTGTTTAATTTCTACAATTTTGATCTCCTCAGTGTCAAATCACTTTCTCCATATAATCAGACTGTGCTAGGTTTCACTTGGACCCATACTGAAACAAGTGGTTTTAGCCAATTCTGAAGTGTGATTGCTGAGTTCTTTTATGCTCAAACAAACCACACTAAAAAAATGCACCAGGTTTCCAGTCATATGGACTGAACATTGCACATGTGGAAACACACCTAGGCAACTTTCATAACTAACTGTGGCACACAGAATTTGTTGTAAAGATGTTATGGAACATGTGAGTGGAATGAGCTGTTCTGTAAGATAATTATAATGATCAAAGATTAGCAAAGCTTACCCTGGGGCCTTCAGGACCAGAGAATCCTGTCTCACCACGTTCACCCTGGATAGAAAACGCAGCAGTTTTAGTCGTAGAACATGCTTACTTATACTCTACTGCTGGTTTAGTCCATTTTAATAGCTTTGATTATGCACGTTCATGAATTGTATAACACATGATTTGGACAATGACATTGGACAATTCTATTTTCTGCTTTACTGCATTCAAGATTCTAAACACTGCATGTTTCTTTATTGTAAAAGGGTCAACAATTTAAATATACAATTGATTTCCATTGACTTGAAAATCCTACCTTCTGTCCTGGTACGCCTTGTATACCTGGTTCTCCCTGAAGTTTAAAAAAAGTGAGAGTATTCAGGTTAGCCATTACAATCCAATGCCATCCATCTACTTCCCAGATGGAATACAAAATTGCACTGAAGTATATAATCAATGATCTGTCAGAAAAATTATTTGCCTTAATAAATGGAGTTTTGCTTGATATTCAAATGATATCAAGTCATACCAATTTTTTTTTTATTTGGCCAATTTGCAGGGAGTTATTCTTTTATAGTGGCTTTCCACAAAAGACTTGTGTGGTTCCTGCTGTGATACACCGTTATGTGGCTGTTATAAAGAGCTTCATTGTGCTACTTTATGAGTCCGGTATGTTCCAACTTACAACTGTTCACATTCTCCAATCTAAACAATCCATAGCAATTAATGCATTGGGGGAAATGGAGAATTATCCAACAGCAACACAGAGCAGTGAAATGCAGCGTATTACTGTTGTACTGGTAGCACAAGCCTGCGCTCTCCCTGTAAATGACTGAACCTTGTCTGAACCTAGGCCTGTTTATAACACCTAAAGAAATGCTGTTGACACAGCTGCATTAAAACTCAAAAAGTTTAAAGCTAGAAATCTTTGCCAGAATATTGGACAACTTGCCAGATGTAATTAATTGCTAGGTTTGTAAAGTAATTATTAATCAACTTGACCTTTCAATAGCAGTGTACTGTACTGTGTGAGGTCTGACAAAATCAAAATATTGACATTTAGAAAAAAGCAAGAAGCCATTAAACCAGTATCTCTGGCACTTTTGATAGTTTACCACAGTGTTTTGTTTTATCGCAATAATGTTTCAACATCAACCAATTTATTTCCTTTACATTGTACACAAGCTTACCTTCATTCCTGTCAACATCTGCAAATTAAAAAAGAAAAGCAATTCTTATTACTAAAACACAAAATAAATTAATGATAATTGTAAAATATTTATGCTATAAAAGCTGCTGTCTATAAGACATAAGTGTTAGTTATGCTTTTACGCACCCTAAGATCTTTTCCCGGTTTTCCAGGTTCTCCAGGTTTTCCCTTTATCATAAAATATATTTCCATATATTAATAATACAATAAATTATTTGTATATAATTATAGTATATATTAGTACTCTATAGTGAGATAATTTTAAAAAGGTAACATGCATCTACCCTAGATTCATATATAACATACAGAAAAAAAATACAAGATTAGTCCTAACTCTAGGAAAAAAACATAAGTGACTTTTACCGGTGGCCCATTAGCACCAATCAATCCTGGGATACCTGGAGGCCCTGGGGGGCCAGGAGGGCCTGGTGGTCCAAGTGCTCCAGGCTCACCCTGCTGAGAGACAGCACATTACAATATTAGACAGAGATGCCAATATATTATTTTTTATAAAAAAAAAAAAATCAAAAAACACATTCAACATCAGCATTAGGATTTCATCTGTTTCAATTCCAGTCTATATGATAGGTATTTAAAGTGGAAGCTGAATTTACCTGATGAATTACAGAGACTGAAATGGAAAGGAAACAAACCCCTTCAGCTGAGTTGAAAAAGAAGTTAAAGCATGTTGTGGCTTTCAACAAATGGAATGGGGTAATTTAAGTGGTTATTCTACCGGTGGTTATTATACTTTGCTGAGAGAGAACCATGTTTGGAAAACAATCGCTGCCATTGAGTTTTGGCGGTATATATGTGTTATAACTGTGCCAATGTGGTTTAGGTTCACTTAAAAAGCTTCAGAGTCTGACCACTGACCAGGAAACCTCTCACTCATTCTGTTTTCTCAAGACCCTGTCAACATAAGAACCTGGAAGGCATGTTCTTAAAAAAAATTGTGTAAAAAAAACAATACAGAAGTAGAAAAAAAAAAAGAAATCGTAGCCAAATTACATGGGGGGGTATATAAAAAAGAAGTAGCACCAATTTGTTAATATATATATATATATATATATATATATATATATATATATATATATATATATATATATATATATATATATATATATATATATATATATATATATATATATATATATATATATATATATATATATATATATATATATATATATATATAAACATAGATAACACATCCTTAAATTTAGAAGCAATCTTTTCTTCGTTAATTCTTAGACAGGACTCAAGTAGACATGATTTATTATCCCATAAGCAAGTTTACTAAATTATTTCCTTTCACTATGCTTATTCAGACCAGGCAAGCATCAGTAGAGAATGTCCTCAAGTAAAGCCTTTTCCAATTTTTTTCTTTAGTCGGTGGCCCCTTAACAGTGGAAATGCTGTATCCAAACATGGTGCACTATTCTGGCACAATCACACACATTTACCTGAAGGAACAATACAGTGGATGGATGCCAGCCGAAATCGTTCTATGCCAGGGCACTGTGTACAAGTAAGCCATTACAGTGTAAATGTACTTTGAGAGCAGGAAGCACTTTGGACAGACCCCACTTTCCTGGCAAATAAGCTCTCTATCCCATTTCGTTATTACTTTTAGGCTGACATTATAAAAATTGCAGAATGGGATGTCCTCTTTCAAATGTAGTTTTTTGTTCTTTATAGGTTTATATAAATGTAAACTGTAACAATCCCTCCTTTATAGAAGGAGATGGAAACAAATCTTGAGATAACATAATTTGTCTCAATCAATAGCTTTAACCCTCTTGACCACTGTGGTTTTTAGACTTCTCATCAAGGAAAAAAACTTTCTTTTATTTTTTGCATTTTTGCAGACCTCCTGTCAGTGTCCCAATAATGACCTATTTCCTTGTATAAAATAACCATGGAGATCTGGGTGAGGACAGACAATTTCTTATTTCTTGGAAAGCTTGCTTTGGCATTGGGTTAAAGATTTAATGAACAAAAATATAAATGCGCATAGCTTTGGGAATTGGCATGCCGGTGTTTCATTATGCCCATAAACACTAAATCATGACTACAAATGTCAAACTGAGAAACCATTGTAAAATCTCAAATAAAAAGATTTCAATTGAAATAGCTCAATAAAGGTCTGGAACATTTTTTGTTGCTGTTCTCACATTTCTAACAAACACAGTGGTTCCTTGGAGGGTTACTAATGGGATTGGGGATGTTTTTTTGTCTGGCAATTGGTCGACAGTGGCTGGCATCCTTCGGCAGTGGTAAGAAGGGTGGCATAGAGAGATGTACCTTGAGGCGCTTTAGAATTAGAGGGCTTATTGAGGGCATGTTGCGCACGGTGATGGGCAACATCTGCTCAGGTCACAAAGCACAGGTGGGCCGCAGTGCAAAAAGTCACGAGGGCAACATGTTGACCAGCAGGCCAAAGGAAGGAAACGGAGTCAACGAGATGCAGAGGGGAAAAAGGAAAAGAAACAGAGAAATAAATGCAAAAGAGTCTATAACAGGGAAACAGCAAGGCAGGGCGAGATAAACAAGAGAGATCAAGGTGGAAGGGAGAAAATGTGTGGAAAAAAGGCATGAGAACTGACAAACAGGACCCAGCAGTCTAAGTTACAGTGGTGAGATAAATATTCTAAAATAATAGTCAAATCATATGCAGCATCCAAGCCCAAAGGGTGGATAATTGAATAAGGTTAATCAGAAAATATTTTATATTAATTGGATTTAGATATCTCAGTCCACTGTGATTTGGTTCCTGTGTCCTGCATCAGTGCAGTGTAGATTTCAGTCTTGCCACAAAGAGAGTTTAGCAACAGACTTACTGTGGCCTGTCCTCCAGCACATGTGTGGACAATACGCCGTTTCTGTTGAGATCACCAGCATTATAAAGTACAGATTAAAAAGTCACTAACCAAATGCCCACTAATCTACAATAGTGTTCTTAAACCGCTTACATTTCCAGGACCTTTCAGCATTATAGAAATTTTATTCCTCACTCTTGTAACATACCCATTTTAACAAAATATATAAGCTGGTATTTAAAGCACCAAAGCCTGAAACCTGACTTGGTTTGCAATGCGTCTAGGCCAAACCAAAAATTACACTTTGAGCTAAAAAAACATTAAAGTTCTAGTCAAACAGTAAAAAAAAACACAAAGAAAACACTGTGCATAAAGAACATATTCACTATAAAATATAATTTGGTGGCAGGCTCTTATGTCCATCCTCCTCAATAGCTTAGTCAGAGGAAAGGCCTTATCTGGTCTCTCTTTGCAGCATGGCTGAAGCACACACACACACGCGCGCGCGTCTGGGGATGAGGGATGACCCCACAACCTTTAACATCAGAGCCTGACTGGAGCGTAATGCTGCCAGAGTTTTCAATGGAACTCCCTGCTTAAAGTGGCCCACCACACACGCAGACATAAACATACATATACACACACACAAAAACATATGCGCATATAAATGCACATATCAAAACACGGACACACAAGCATTTATTCCCATTTCTGTGAAGTAGTCCTTCCAGTCTTGACCTAGAGACCATTCAACATAACTGTAACCAACCACTAACACAGACCTCACACTTAGAGGCTTGTTTTTAATATACTTAAGAGTCTTAAGACAATCTGCTTTTCAGCAACCTGCTTGACAAAAGCCATTTCACTATGACCTTAAACTTTAACTGAGTGTCAAACAATTTGGTCCTTTCATTTCATATCTGTTTTCATTTTTCATTTAAATTTCTAATGCTAATTTTGCTGAGCCTAAGTAACTTTGTATAACTCTATAGAGCTTACTACTTAATATATCATAATCCACTTTCATAATACATTGGATATCATAATTAGCTAGAAAATGACTGAAAAACAAGCTGGTTAATCCCAGGACACAAAGTCTTTTTCTTGGCATTTATTATCCGAAAGCCTTATCAGATCTTTTTCTCTAAGCCGCTTGTATAATTGTCTTGTATTTCGTAGAACATTTGTACCATAAAGAAAGCACTAAGAGTCTCCAACTTCACATGCTACACATGTGCTATCCATCATGAATACTTCAACTTGGTCAATCCATTGTTCATTGCCCTCTTTTCATTTGATTTTGCAGGCTGGTAATTACAGCCCTCTGTTCATATCTTCTTTGCATTAAAAAAAAAAACAAATTACTGAAACAAAGCAAAAAATACATACTAGAATTTTTTTCAGATTCTAAAAGTTAGACATGCTTTCACTTACCCGATGTGTATAATCACCACACACACCCTGAAAAATATATGCAAACAGGGCCTGTAAGAATCTTAAACCTTTCTGTAGTAAGTAAAGTATGTAATCAATAATTTTGCTGTACCTTTTCACCCTTTAGACCAGGTTCACCCTAATAAAAAAGAATTATAACTGTATTAAAATGTAGTGTAGAAAATGTACAAAAAGTGTAATATTTTTATGTTGTATAACATAGTGCAGAGAATTATACTTTAGTAAAATAGTATATAACTTTTATAAAACTAGTTTATAAAATACTCACAGGAATTCCTCTGGGACCGGGTGGGCCCTGGTAACATTAATAAATTAATTATTCATTAATTAATT
This sequence comes from Silurus meridionalis, assembly GCF_014805685.1. Lineage (NCBI taxonomy): Eukaryota > Metazoa > Chordata > Actinopteri > Siluriformes > Siluridae > Silurus > Silurus meridionalis. The sequence continues at coordinate 18,925,899 of NC_060885.1, forward strand.
GTCATACATGAATACATTACATACAGTAATTGCAAGTATACACATAACCTAAACACAATGTTCTTTCCAGCATAAACTACTACAATGTTCATTCTCACCCCATTGCATATGTGTTTCCTATGCATAGCCTAAGCATAATTAAAAGAATGTTTAAAAAAGAAGGAAAAGAGGAAATGGGCTCATGCATTCATGAAAACATGAATAATTTTTTCAGCTATTCAGCATCAGTTATTTGATGAACTTGTCTAGAGTGGACAATTGGTAATTGGTAATTGGTAATTTGTTTGGCTAGTGGGCATGAGCTTCTGTAGGTCATCAGCACCCCAGAGCCAAAGATAGGTGATGCATGCTCTCATGAAGGAAAAACTACACTGGTGCCAATGGCTTCAAATAAGACAAATCTGACATTAGTAAAACATATATAGTACTTATAAAACAAAGGGCATTAAATGCTGCAGGTGAAACAAAAATCTAAAAAACACATTGACATCCAAAGAATGGAACAGCTTAAAGCTTCTAACATGCTAAGACTTTTATCCGAAAACATTGGTTTATCTGCTTTTTTATTGCAACCTGGCAAAACAAGAAATCAGCAGGATGTTGAAACTGAGAGCGAACTTATCAATAAAAAAAGAGAGAAAGAATCTAAATCTCATATGAAGGTGGGTTTTTAGACTTAGAAGGTTGCATGTATTTTTAAAGAGCTATTGTGATTTAGTCATAAGCCCTGTGGGGATCGTACAGCATGAAGCCGACCCTATAAAGGTGTCACCCTGTTACAGGAAGACTAACCTTTATTCATTACCTTGTAGGAATACCCAGCTTTTGCAGTAGTTCACGATTTCCTTTACTTAAATAGTCTTTAAAAAATTTGTGTATATCTGTCACCAATAAATTCAGCTGAAATTAACTAGACTGCAGTGTATGGCTCACTTAATGATGGGTAATGTTTCCTTTTGTCAGAAACGAGAGCATCCTGAATCGATCAAGTTGCACGGCCAATAAATCAAACTAAACTGTTTTCTCAGTAAAGGAGTGTTAGTCTGCAATTCTGAAAGGCCACTGCAGAGTTTACCATTCTGCCTCATTAAACACAACTGATTCAACTCAACAGCTAATTACGCAGGCCTTCATGAAAGGGTGTGCCAAAAGAGAGAAAACACCAATCTCTGCACTGCAGGCTCTGCAAAACCTGTGAGTGACCCTGGTATTCTAGAGGTATCATGTGATCAACTCAGCAAGATAAATAAATATCAGTTTTACAAACAGTCTTTAAACAAATCGCTGAATTTGATCAAATCTGACACATTTCTCTTTATGATAATTGCTTTTCTGTGTAATTTAATGGTTGGAGTTTATAATACATGGCTGTAGGAGCACTTGCAATAAAGCAGAAAAAGGATGCTTACCATGTCCCCTTTCTGACCATTTTGCCCCTGTAAAAAAAATACTTTTTTATGTTATTCTGTAGGCACAATGATAGCTAATTTATAAAAAAAAAAAAAAAAAACACTGTTAGCACATTGAACATAATCATGACTGTAACTAGTGTTAGTAATGAGTAGGCTGTCAAATGTAACACGTTAACAACGCGGTAAGGCAAATTCATTTTAACAGCACTAATTTTATTATCTCGCGATTAATGCAGCACGCATTTCTGTTTGACCATTGTTGATACAAATATAAATAAATAAATATAAAAGAGATAATATATAAAAATATATAAATAAACCTTCAACGCAACACATATTCATGGCCTCCTTTCTTTACTTAGATATAAAAAAAAAATATTTAAAATAGTTTTACTGACGCGACAAGTCTCATATCAAGCACCAAGAAGCGCAAAGATGCAAATAAAGTCGTCCTTGTGAAAGCATAGCAAAAGTTGAGTTTGATTTATATAATTTAAAACACAATATTTACTTTAAAAATTTACAATAATATTGTCTTCATGCTCTATGCTAAGTCTGGTTTCACTAATAATGAACATACATTTACATAAATCATCCATATTTGTCCATGCTCATGTGGATTAAAGTATTAAAAACTTGAAACTAATTAATTTAAGGTACATTTAGTGTGTGATTAAGTTGCGATTAATGACGAGTTAACTTATAACAATCATGCAATTGATCACGATTAATTTGATTGAAAAAATCTGAAGAAATAATTAACCCTTAAATGCATCAATAAATCACACATTTACAGACTTACAGGCTTGCCGTCCAAGCCAATGGGACCCTAAAAAGAACAGAAAAGGGGAAGACTTTAATGGTAAGACCAAGAGGGAGCAACACTTTTGCAACATAGCTGTCTACTATTCTGATATGATGATGTTTATGACAGAAAAAAGGTATTTATTCAGAAGGGTTAAATATTGAATAGTCACATTTATCTAGTATTTGCAATTCTATGATTACAATAATCCAAATATAATATCATTAAACCGATTTGTTGTCATATTTACTCAGATCAAGCTTTAAACATTCTTATTCCATTGACAGATAATTGTGCCTTGTACTAATAATAAACGGTTAAAACAAGCTAAATATCTTATTATAAGAAAAAACATAAATGCATACAAACACCTATTGTCACTGGACAGGAGTGCATTTTATTACTTTAAAATTATTTTCTAGCAGCACAATACTGATTTATTTTTTTTAAAAGGCCAGTTTCTTCTTTCTTATTATGAATATAATATCTACACAGTTTAGCCCATCACTGTTAAAGTCATAGTGACATACCGGAAAGCCAGGAAATCCTCTAGTGCCTGGTTGACCCTGAATGGAGACACACATAAAAAAAAAAGTAACAGCTGAATAAATACACATATACAACATTTCCACATTGTACAGGCAAACAAAAGCACATTGAAAAAAATAAACCCTACTTCCTTTATTGAGAATTACATACACACAAACACACACACGGTCGGACACACACACACACACACACACACACACACACACACACACACACACACAGACACAGACACACACATAATAATAAGTGCAATGAACTCAGTAGGATGAGGTCAGTGTTAAAAAAACAATTTTTGTTGCCTACTGAAAGCTTTTTGTGTGGGATGTGGAAACAGAAAGCAAACTAGAGTATGCTGTGAAATCCTGCATTAGAGCAAACAAAACAAAACAAAGGCAAATTCAATAAGTGAAAACCAAACCAACATGGAAATCACCAAATTGAATAAATGTATGTCAATTATCATTAGTGCTACATTGCCCTGGACACAATAGAAAAGTTGCTTTGATGGACAAAAAATCGTTTAGTGCCCTTAGGAAGTCTTTAAATATCTTTAGAAACCAAATAATAATGAACAAAAACTAAGAAAAGGAAATAACAAGGAAGAGGTGAGTGCAAGTAATGAAAGAGATTATATGTCTTGCTCCCAGGAAGTTACTGGGAACATAGCTGGGTCTCTCTCCCAGCAGTAACCAAGTATACAGTCCGAAGAATTTGGGAATAAATGTCTGAGAGTAAAAAAAAAATAACACAGTATTTAGGCCCATATGCTTTTCTGTGCTGCAAGCCTGCTGCACACAATGTACAGTTTTGGATTTCTGTTGAAATGTTCTTGTAAAATACACCACAAATATATAATTACAAAAAAGTATCATTTGTTTTACTACTATAAAGCAATAGTAGAAACATAAGGACAATATAAGACCTTGTCTGTGTGGGCCCCAAAGAAGGCTCAATCTCCTCTCTAATCTCTTCATTTATGTGTGAGAAAGCCATTGTAGCAGTACACTCAGTTAAGTCCACCTGGCTGATTTATCATTTCCGTTGGCCTCTACACACCTCTCTTTCAAATCAACCCCTGTGACCCACTCAGCACAAAACCCACACTCTCTGCTCACCTGCTGGGAATGGTCCCCTCCAATGGCAATCCTACTCTGACATTTCTCTTTGCCATGACCCTGTCTCTAACAGCGTGCTGTCTCCTACCAGTGCCTTATGACTAGTGAAAGAACTTGGGTACAGAGAGGCATGCAATCAGCAAACTCAAAACCAGATGTCTGGTCCTGCCTGAGCAGTCTGCTGGCTCTGCCATAAGGTATCTTGAGTCTGTCAACCAGAAGTGCTGGGGGATGGATTGGAACCGCAGGACGAAGAATGGCTAGAGCGTTTCATGGGATAATCAGAAAGGAAATTGCACTACTGAGCGGGAAACATTACCCCTTTGTCTTTTGCTTGGAATGTTGCAATAGTATGCAATCTTTGGGTTTGTGTCTGGATCATTATCTTGTAAATTAGGATGTTTTCGTTTCTCTCCCTAATGAAGATGGTGTTCCAAATGACCATCATTATAGGCAACTCAAAGCCATTCAATGTTTAAATGAAGCTTAAGTATTTCCATGCAATCTTCTATGCGGATTCTGCTTAATTTATCTTCATTAAAGGAGCTACCCTACACAAGCGAAATGAGTATTTGAGGAACATGAGGGAAGAAGAATGAAGATCTTTCCAATTCCTTCTTACAATACTGTTCAAATATGTCACAGAGGTTTTCATTTATCCACACTAATCCAACTAGTAGTGCATGGCACAGATAAGGGAGTTTTTAAATGTCAATTTAAACACTTTAAATGTAAAAAAATATATATATATATAGTCCAAAAAAGCAATAGCATTGCTTTAAACAAACTTAACCCTCAACTAAAAGTAATGCAGGGCTTTATTGGTGCCATTGATGACACTTACAGGAGGTCCTCGTGGGCCAATGATAGATAGACCAGGCTCCCCTGGAGCTCCCTAAGAACAGACAGAAAGATAGAGATAATCAGAAGAAGTAATAGGGGAAAGAAGGAGAATGGTGCTATGCCTAATCTACATTCTGCATAAAATGTCAAAAGCACTATACTAAAAGCAGCTTTTCAAACACTCTGACATTTTCCCTGCCTCTATCCTGTACACAGTCTTAAGACAGCCATCTCAAGGAAACATGCATGTGTCTGAGTGGTCTGCATTAGCTTTTGTCTAAAAATATGCTCAACTTTTAGTTGATAAGGTTAGACTGCCCAGCATTAAAACATACCCTGTGGATTGATGCACTGGCACAACTAAAGGAATTTGCACAGTGTCAGCCAGTTCCTTAATGGTGTAGCCAGCTTCCCAGCACAATTCCACAAAAAGTCTGTGGCCAGATGGGAATGTTATCATGTTTCTAGCACATCCCATAATTAGTACTAGTATTTTTAATCCTTCTGATTCAAATCCTGTTTTTACCAGGTGGGACTTTTAAACTTGGATTTTTTTTTTTGCACATACAAGCCTTGCTGGTTGCTACTAAGGAAAATGCAGTCTAGCAGTGGCCAGTTGAGGCCAGAGAAAAAGAAAGAAGATTCCCAAGCAAGTTGTGCTCCAAGTGAATCTTACAGAGATCTGTCTAGTAGAGCTTGAAAAGTTGTTAGTAGCTAGGAATGGCCAAATAACTCAACCCTAAATCCATACCAAATCAGTTAAAGCATGAGGGATCTTAACGATAAATTGGCAAATAAATGATGTTGCAGTTTTCAAATCAACAACAGCAATGATCAAAATAAACACAATTTAAATTCCATCAAGATAGCCATTTCAAGAAAAACAACTTGATGGAGAATCTTGAAACAGCCAAGAAATATATTAACCACAGGAAAAAAAAGACAGATGTTGAAATTTTATGTCGCTATATATCAGCCATGATCTGCTGCTCAAACAAACATTCTGCAGAAGAAAGCCATAGCATATACACTATTCATGCCATAGTTGTAAAAATTTACTTCAAAAAGTTTGCACAGAAAAAACCAAGAAAATTGCACAAATAGTTTTTTCTGTTGTGCAAAAAAACCTCCCAAATCCACACATGTAGAACAAATCCACATTTAATTTTCGCCATAATTCTACTACATCCTGAATTGTTTCCAAAACCAAAACTCTTAAAAATCTGTCCCCTTCCAGCTCCTAATACACCTGCACCAGCAGTTATTCTGTGTTCTTGATTAATTGTTTGAGGGTTTTTGGAACTGGAATTGAACAAAAATGTAGACCATTCTGTGGTCCAGTGAGGATTGCATTATAAAAACTGTGCATGATTTAGATTATACAATGCTTCTCTGTGACATTTTTTTTTTTAAATCTGACCTCACATACTATTCCAGAAGAATGATAAACCATAGTCTGTCTGAACTGGCACAAAGGACTAGTTTAGCTACAGGTGCGTAAATGTCTAACACCAATGGAAACTGTTGTAAAGTCAAATAACTTGGAATAAAAAACAAATGTATTCATAAATCCACTATGCATTGCCAGAAATAATCATTTCAATTGGCAAAATTGATATAAAATATTAGAGTAGAGCAAAAGCACAGCTCTATTTTACCAACTGGGATTATGACATTTTGAGCAGTCAGTCTTTCTAAACCACTTTCATTCCAAACTATTTACAAGAGGGAGTCTTGGGTGTCTGAAACTTCAAGTTTTGGAGAGCTGCTACAGAGAGTGAATAAATGCAGGTAATCCAACCGTTGTGGGAAATCTCTTCAGAACTGGAGCCCCCCCAGGCCTATTCAAGATAGAGCCCAAAGTCTCTCTGATATAAATCATGATGCCTGCACACACTGTATTTTGGACTAAGCCCTCAAACCACCCACAGTGAAAGAATTTTCAGTTGTGCACAGGCGGGCTGCCGTCCTGCACTTACCTTGTCCCCTGTGTTTCCCTTTAAGCCCTGGTCAGTCACAGCAGACACAGTCACATGCATAGTGTGAAGGAGAGAGACAGAGAGAGGAATCAGGGTTAGAGAGGCATGGAAAGGACATGGACATGCAGCAGCCTGAGTGGGGGAACTAGAGGGTTGAGAAATGGGAAAACGTGGGGTCATGGAGAAAGGATACTGGGTATGGGAATATTTAATGTGGTTGAGGCATGTGGGAATGGAAGCACTGGAGCAGGGTGTTGCTGTACACACTGCTATATAACGAATAGTAATGAAAAGTAGATATAAGCTAACTTTTTTAACAGATTTTTGGCAAAAAAAAATTATTTCCTTTTCAAAATCAGCAAAACTATATAGGAGCTTAAAACTTCAGTGAAATATTATGTGCATAGTTTAGCTTTTCCATAAACCTGCTATTTAAGAGAATTTGTTTACATAAATGGTCCAAATTTTTTAATATCTCAAAGGGGCGCAAGAAGTCAATTATAAACCAGACTGTCTAGAGGCTGCCACTGTAGCTTTATTATTCTTATTAGGTAATTATACCTTACATGTTCACATGAATGTCAACTATTTACTATGGAGGTGATATAAACAGAGACTAGCCTATACAGATGGTTTTGATTGATGATTTAAATATTAGTGTTTATGGCACGTCAGGTGTTCATGATGTCTTTTACACATAATATACTCTGTTGGGATGAAAAATGTCCAAATTTATAACACACAAATTGTATTATTATGTATTAATTTAAGAAAGTACACAATTCTGTGTTTTTACACATGAAACATTAGGTAAATACAAGCTCAGATGAACAACAACATGTGATACGTTAAGCCGTGTCCTGGGGAGAAACATCAGGAAAGACATCAGCAATGATCTCAGAGAAGCAATTGTTGCTGCCGATCAATCTGGGAAAAGTTATAAGTCCAATTCCAAGCATTCAAAGCCTAAATGAACTGAAGCAACATTGTAAAGAAGAGTTTTTGCTGCTAACGGTGCTTCTACAAGTGACTGAATCATAAGGTGTATGTAGTTTTTTTACACATGGATTCTCCATTTTGGTTTAAATCTTTTAATATGTCATGTGCCATTGTTCATCTGAGGATGTATTTACCTCTATTACCTGCTAAGGGCCAAATCATTTTTAGTTTTCTGATATGTAAAATACAGTGTACTTTCTTTTCCGCATGATTGTATGTATAATCCGTCTTAAATATCCCCTCAGGATTGATACTGCGTACGTTTCCATTAATAAAACAGAGGCCTATTTTATGCCAATTTTCAAATGCAATGAATCAAGTAAATGCAGATATCAGTTGTATATTTACACACAGAGGCATATTTCTTGATTATCACATAAAAAGATCTTCCAAAGGATAAAGCACACAGGTCTTTTTGATATAAACTGATTTACAAAAAGGTGTGGATATATCATTATGAATAAACAATGTATAGCTTCTTATGACATGCAAATTGTGACATATGGCCCAAAAAAGTAAATACACAACATGACTCATTTTAGAGCTTCTAAAAGCATGCCACTGAGCATTGGTAACTAATTATTAAAAAGGCCCTAGCTTGCTTATGCAAACTAACTAGCTGGGCTTAATGCATATTTTATATCACTCACCATTCTTCCAGGAATGCCCATTGATCCTTTGTCTCCCTAATGATCAATGCAAAGTCAAGAGTAAAGTAAGAAACAGTAATTCTGTCAAGCTGGCCAGTATTACATCAGTGCATTCCTCTGAATTCTCAAGCATTATCTTAGGTGTTGGTTGAATATTGTTGATGCAAAACATGCCACAAATGATCCATAAAGGCCAACGGCCAACTATGCAAGGCCAAATTAAGAGCAGACACCGAAAGTTGATTAGAAAGCCAATTACATCAGTGATTATTTAATATGAACAGAAGCTCAATTACGTTAATACAATTAAGACACCTGTGTTGCATTCATTATAGAGAATAGACTATATTACAGCTATTTTATAGTTGAATCTAAAGGTGCTTAGTTGAAGTGAATGTGATTATGGCAATGCATGCCTGTTTGATGCTTATAGTATGTTTAAGAAAAAAATATTTAATTTCATAAATAATCTAAAAATGTGAAATATTGTGTTTAAAATTGATACATTTAACATCAAGTAATTCAAATATGTTGGTTTAAAATATAGGTTTTGTTACAAGGGGTATTCTGTTTGATCTGACATACTGCTTTCATATTGGAGTTAAATATTTCTTGAAATATCTCTAAAAAAATAGATACATGAGAATAGCAAAATTTATATAAATATCTAATTTTATCTCCTAATGTAATCTTGAGAATTAGCAAAAGTCCTTAGAGGAGCAGTTCAAACCAGACGGATCTGTCCAGGGTGCTGATTCCAAGAAAAGCTGTTCCAAGTACCCAGTTTATTCAAGTTAAATTCATATCATGTAACTGTAATAACTGAATGCCATCAGTATTCTGCCTATTACACCATTAGGTTCATGAATTATCCACTGTTGTAGTGATGCTGACAAACAACATGCAATACAATATAAAGACTATAATTGCAATAACTTTATAATAGATACATCATAAAAACTGATTTTACTGTTCTACAACAATACTGTACTTGCATATGGCAATAAACACCAAAGTGAATAATGTCTTTACTACAGGAAGTACATAAGGAACTTTATGTTTCCTCCATTTCACCCACTTTTAGGGAGATCTTTATGATTGGGTTTCATACGCTGAGGTAAATCAAGTAAGAGTGGTCTTGTTATAATAGACAGCTGAGAACTTTAGGTAGTCTTCTTAAAACATGCTTTTAATGAGGACCAGGTGTGTTTTAGGTTTCTGTTAGTAATACTAGCATTTCAACAGAAACTCTAAAAAGAATGCTAAGGCAGAAATCAGAGATGCTGTGAAAATGCAAACATGCAAAACAAAGTTTACTAATGGTAATGCTGGAGTGGCTGGTTTACTGATTTTACATATGGTAAATACAGTACATTACTTTACTGAAATAAAATACATTAAAATACCTCATCCCAAGAACAGCAAGTGTATATTCCCTTAATTGATTTTACAATCAGGTTCTGAAATTAACTTTTTTTAATTAGCAGCCACTTTGGCTTCCATTAGCCCCCCCCCAAAAAAAAATAAATTGTAAAATGATATCTTGTATCCCCTCTCTTCATCTTACATGCTAAATTTCTCGTCCTTTAACAGCCTCCAACTTGAAGTTGTTCATTTCAATAACAGAAGTTTCTCCCAAAGTGTATGTCCTGGAATCTTAAAATCACTTGACTTTATTTTATGGAGTCATAGACGAGCCACTTATGACCAGCTTGACACTTGACATTAAAACATTCTTTTTTTGTGCTTTTTGTTGCTTTGAGGGACTATAATTTGTTTTTGTTTTTTTAGTCACCCCAGGCAAGTATCTCCACATTATTGTTATTTGAGCCCTCTCTATTGCTTCATTGCAAATAAACCAGTGCGAAGATTGAGTATTTGTGCTAAATCCCTGCAAAGCGGGTGAACATAGTTTATGAAACAAAAGTAACTTGCCAAACTGGCTAGTGATTTGACAGTGTTGCCATTGATTTGCTGTTGATTTTTGGTTAACTAATGTTACTTTCAAACCCTGTTTTTCAAAACCTTAGATCTCACTGTGTATCTTATTGGAAAAGCTGAACTTTGAGGTAATATGTTTATATACTTTTTAATACAAGACTTATAATTTATCCTATATTGATCAGCTTCTCAATAAAATAGACTAGAGACTGGGAGAAGTCAAGAACAAAGAAAGACACACAACAGGACAGTTCTGAGACAATTACCGGAAAGCCAGCTCGTCCAGGAGGACCCTGAAAAAGGGTGAGAGAAATGGGTACAATAATAAAGAAAGAAACATGCATACACTCCAACACTGTAAAATTGGCATCTAAAACCTTTTTTATAACACACTGCTTTAAGTTGATATGCACCATTTCCACCACTATGAATAAAACTGGAAACCAAATCATAGACGCTTTGATTTTACTGTTGGTTTTTATATCAACACGAAAGTATGAAAGTCTGAATAGATTTCAGATGCACACACATGCAAAAAGCATATCACAGATTGTGTGGTCATGCAGGCAGAGGTTTTTTTTATTACCCTGAATTGTATATAAATTCCTGTCCTGCCAGAAACCTAATTAACCAAAGTTATTCCATCTGGGAAAAAAGAAAGAAATCCAAACTACCACAATTATTCTGTTACTAAAATGTGGGGTTATGAGATTATACCTCATTACAGCCAAAACCTGATAGCTGCTATATTACTCAAATGGAAATATTCTTTTCATGATTGAAGGCCGTCATGGGAAGTGGCGGTCGTAGATCATTCTACCCTGTGAGCTTGTTTGTGTCTTATTCTTGGCCTGCTGTTAAGAAAGGGAAGTCATTTATCAAGACTCAGCCAGAAAAGAAACTGTTAGGGAGACAAAAACATCCCTTCTACTGTCTTTTGGTTTGGCTCTTTGATCTCCCCTTAATCCATTCAGAAGTAACAGGTGTGACTCACACTGACTCACATTAAACATGCATTTTATAACTTGAAGAAGCTATAAGCCATTTACAGAGTATTTATATAATGCAGAGAAGTTTTATCACATTGTTTCTCTAAGAGAGCATCATGTTGATTTGGATGGGTGAAGGCATATTTTGATCTTTTGCACTCAGAACTCCAACGATAGCTTTTAAAATCCCTAGTTTTTAACTGCGTTTGGTCTAAAATTATGCTAAAACCTGCTGAGAACAAATGCAATACCAGAACAGATCACAAACAGTCTGTATATTTGGATAAATTCAGGAGACTGTAAAATCTACAATGAGTTCCCCTACCAGAAAGGGTTCTAAGTAAATGCTAAGAACCCTTAACTATTAGATGAACCCTTAAAATATATATTATTTTCAGAATTTCTTATATTTCTCTTAATATAAAAATATCTAATTAGTATTTTTTTTGTAAAATGATACACTTTCATTAACAACTGGTTAAATTTTTTTTTTTTCTGCCAGAAAATATAATAAATATAAAAACACTACTTATTACATTTTTAGTTCTGCTGTTTTTAATTACCACTGATGCCCATTATCACATGGAAATGAAGAACAATAAAAAGAAATGAAGAATGAAATTTTTAGGCCTCTCTTATTTTTGCGAGTCTCTTCCATGATTATAAAAATAATGACTCTAATATGTAAATCTAGTAAGAAATCTCAATTCAGCCTACAGGATTTTGCTTCAAGGTTCTTCTATTGCAGAGTTGTCTCTTATTTATAGTATTGTGATGAGTGTTTTCAGTACAAGTACTGATAAAAAAAGGTCTGTGAGAGAAAACAGTAGTGCAAGTTGAAAAGCAAAATGTTTTAGAAAAGAAGTATTTAATCCAGGTATAATGATATGCAAATAGCTGTGTGTGTCCTGGAAAGCAGTGTGCTTTGGCTCAAACAGTGAAAGAGGGAGATGCGAACAAGTGGAAAAATGTGTGAGTATGTATGTGTGTTTAGGATGAAGCATTTGTTTTAGTGTATAAGTGTGTATACAGCTTGCTTTGAGGCTTAGAACCAGATGCCGGTGGTAAAAGGCCACCAATGGCTTCTGGGTATGTCTCAGACTGGCCAAGAGATGTGTCTGGCAAAGTCAAAGGTCAGCTACCGGAAAAGAACCCCTCATTTGTGCTACACGGTAGCAGCACACATGTGGCACTCATTACAGCTACAGTGCTTCTGGGAGAATAATTAGGTTCCCCACAGGGGCAGAGGGGTTACAGTACCACCACACTCAGTGGTAACAGTGAGATCCTTAAAACTCAGACATTCACCTCTAGTGAAATATTTCAGATTGAAACAAATCCATCTATTTTTTAAGCACGGAATGTTGGGATAAATTATACTGCAATATATTTATACCACGCAAACTGCAACTGCTCAACTATGATTTTTTTTTATGAAAAGATTTTCTTGGTCCTATAAAACATCTTATTTACAAAAAAAGATACATGACAACATATTTTGAGGTTTGTTTTTGAACAAAGATTGGCATTTTGGGTCTAAGTATATACGGCAGTTTAGTAATGATGTGCATAAATTTCCGCTCACGTCTGCTTCGAGCAGGACATGTGCAGACTTTAATGGTTGTGAGCTGGTGACGCTTTAAAGTTCTATTGAACTAGTCCTGCCTCACACACAGCTAAAGGCCATGCCCATGTAGCTGACCTGTAAAGAATGAGAAACAATTATACATTTAACTCATCAGTGTTCGCTTTCAACAGGAAACGGTCTGTTTCTAGACTTTGTACAGCAGTACGTATGTTATGTTAACGTACTTGTGTAAATGTTGGTCAAGAACCTCACCTCGCTGCTCAGTATTATCACTCGCGCAGCATACAAGTGGATCAGCACGAAGCGGACAAACAAAGAGCCTAAACCATCCATCACTAGAGAGGAGTGTTTGATTGTTTCCAACCACGTCTAAAAACAAACACTGCACTTGTCACATTGCCACTGATTGGCAGTTAATCACTTCTGACACTGAAAGAACTCATGGCTGCTTTTCATTTTGAGCATATGACTTGCTGGAGCGATTACAAAATATAGTAACCAGTCTGCTTTCTTATACAATTTTCTGTTATACTACTGTTGTTGAATTCTTAAATTTCAAGAATTCAACAACACTGTATTATAACAAAAAAAAGTGTATAAGAAAGCAGACTGGTCACAATGCTAATTCATAATGTGTCTTGAGTAGTTATTTTTGGGTAGTTTTACTTAATATTTTCAAAGTTTACATGTATGCATATGTGTTTGACTTCTTTCCATGTTCTAAGGCAGCCCTTTTATTATGTCTGTGGTCACTGTTATATCATTAATCACTGTCATGGCTTAGAGGAGGAGCTCAACCTTCAAGCTCTAAAAGCATGGACGCAGCTGTCCCTAACCACATCTAATTTTAGTCCTCTCGATATTGCCTCTCCTCGCTTCTTCTCTCTTCTCTTCTCATCTTCTCATCAAGGTATTCCAGACACTCATAACAATGCTCACCAGAATCAAAATAAAAAAATGACTATTATTTATTGAAACATAGCATACTTGAAGTATATTTAATCTGTGTGTTTCATTCTTAGCTGTGTTTCCTGACTTTCATAAACAATAAAGATAAATATAAAAGTGGACCTAAGCAGGGCCAAAATACTATGCTCACACAGTGTAACATACAAGTGACAGTTACTCTCTGTAAAATAATATGCAGCTTCAGTGTAAATGCACCATTCATCTCTGGCCTGAGTCAAAGAAGAAGTAGAAGAGAACTGTGGATTGGTAATGGTGTTTCAAATGTCTCAATGTGTCCTGTTGTTTTATCACAGATATAAAATCTTCACGCTTTCTCTCTTTTCATCTGCTTGCCCATTTATTGCCTCATATTTCTGAGATTTATTTTGCAGCAGGAAGACCTACACTTTAATGTTTCTATGGTTCTCCCTTTGTAGGAAACTTTACTTGCTCGATGTAGAACCCTACATCAGTCTTTTTTTATCAGAACAATCATGAATAAACATATGAATCTATATTTGCTTCTTTGGATCCAAATGTATGCAAATGTGACAATGTGTCTTGTGATATACAACATGCTAGCTCACACACACACACACACACACACACACACACACACACACACACACACACACACACAAACACAAACACACAGCAAATCACAGCACACCACACACAAAAAGACAAGACACAAAATTTGGGTAACTTTACCGCAATCCAGGCAACAAAGACCACAGGTCAATTGTACTTACAGGAGGTCCTGCAACAGAGAAAAAAAAGAGAGACTCGAGTTAGTCATAAGCAATAATATAAAAAATCAGGAAAATAAAATTGATCAGATTGATGGTGGTTCAGTGGCTATTTTTATTTAGAATGCTAATTGACAAGTTCTGCTCAGTCCTGTCAACCTAACACTGCTGGGTGATTCTTAACTTTGCTGCTGATGTACTTTGAATATAAATATTCAATATTATATAATATTTTATTTTAAAGCCAATGAGTTAAACAACTGTAGGCCCTCTGTCTGTTGTTACTACATTTGCCCTCTACAAGCTAATATTATAATGCCTGAATATCTACACAGCATGCCTTGGCTGTGCTCTCTGTCAGTGCAGGTGCAATTAGTGCATCCCTGATGATTCTTTTTATCCCTTCCAGTCTAATACACTCAGAAGAAAGCTATAGGGAAGGCAAAAATCTTCTGCACCGAGTCACACTCTCGGCTTTGTGCATAAATAAAGCAGTTTCATTTCAGAGTTGTGTTTATAAAGTAGTAGATCACAGGCCTAATGTCAGTGCCCGTCAAGCGATCCAGCTGGTTTTTCTGGCAGTGTATTTGTAAGTCTTAAACATTGCTGACAGCCAAGGGGGAGGCAGAGGTTCATGTGCCACAGCAGACTACAAGGATATAGTTATTACACACCACACACAAAGTGAAAACTCGAACTGATTTATCATTAAAGTCGCTTGGTTCATCATCTCTAATTTTACAAATTTTACAATTTTACATCTTTTCATTTTACTGTGTTACTGCAAAAAAAAGAACACAATGGAATTGTAGATTATGGTGATATAGCACATAAAAGAGTGTTACTAACCACAAATTGCATAGCAGTTTGATCTAGTTTTAAGGTTATAACAAATTGTATTTGCTGCATCCTTCAAAAGGCAGTCTAGTCAACATCAGTGGCAGTGCTTTGGAAACATCTTAATAAAATGTCCTCTTATGGAAATAATTTTCGCAATTACTCATAAAGCACTGGTATATTTCAAATCTAGTCGAAGACAAACGTGAAAATCACTTATGACAAATAAATACCTCATGTCAAATATAATTATTTAGATTATCTCTACAAGAACTCATTCAGCCATCAGGCTGGAAAGCTGAACATGCACAAACTAATCCATCAAACAATTTGTGACAGGCAGCTATTTTTTTCTGAAAGTAAATGATTATACAAAGCTGTTTTCCTTTAAGCTGAATGCATAAGGACAGAATAATAGATTGCTTTCCAGGCTGTTTAGGTTTAAAATAGCATGAAAATGCTATTTGGCGTATGACAGCTTTGCTTTTAAATGGCCCGAGGAAAAAAAAAAGGACACAGACATGGACATGAACCCTATGCCTAACAATTCATAATGGAGATAAATGAAATAAGAAATGTAAAGAAATTACCTGTAACTTAAAGTCAATTGACCTAAAAGACTAAGATATATGTCTTCTAGGTCTAGTACGTAGAGAAACATCTCAATCAAGTATTATATACTCTACAGAAAAAGACGAAAATTTCTGACCAGTCCTTCCTGTAATTTAGGTGAGCATAAGTAATGCCCTGGATGCAAGAGTGACAAACCTTTCCTATAAGTGTATGAATTATTCTTTCCTGTCTTTTCCTGTTTTGAAAGCCTTGTGTTTTTCTAGTAATTAGTGGAGATATTTATCAAACTGTTGCCGAAGTAGCAAGGTTTATTTTTTTTGGCACACACAAGAAAATCGTGGTCATATAAGAATAGGTAGTGTATTAAGGACAATCAGAATTGAGTTAATAGAAAGGATAAGAAACAGTTCCATATTGCCACACTATTAATTTACCACTCAGAAGCAATAAATTATGTACATCATAAAAGGAGCTCTATAAAATGTTACACTTCACAAAGAATAGCTTATTGAACCTGATGTGGTAGAGGTTGGCATGTGTGAAAACATGGAATCTTGGAAAAAATTACAAAATTTATATGACCGAAGAGAAGTTATGAAATTTGCATAATCCTGTTTCCACAATTATGTCACCAAAATGTTTCCTTGCTATCTTAAAATATATAAAAGGTTTTTACCCTTTTTGGTATGAAATGCAGTTAAAGTTGTCTGACATGCATATTAGCGTTCTATATTTAAGATTGCATTAAATTAGGGCCTTCTAATTTTGGAGATTATGCCTTACAACTCCTTTCATAAATAAACATGACCAGTTCAACTTGTTCAATGTAATTTACAGATTAGAAATGTTCTGGAACAGACTTAAAGCCCACATGGACTTCCTAAATGGCCTTTTCTTGCCCCTTTAAGCCATGCCGGGGATGTATTTAATCAGATCAGGCATCAGAATTATTAACTCCCTGACTGAAGCGATATCTTTGCACTCAGCGAGAGCCACAGCACAGTGTGGAATGAGCAATAAAAATGTTTGTTAAATTGTCCGCAGAAAAAAAACATACTAAAAAAAATCACCAAAGACACATGATGAACAGAAAGCAAAAAGCAGAGAAGCATATATGAATAATTGGCAGTGGTACCAAAAAAGTGCTGGCATGAGTAGCCATTTTGGTTTAGAGTCAGGCCACTGAGGTCAGAGGAGTGGTGGCTGTGAAAGGTGAAACCCTATATACAAGCATGTGGAAGTGTATACTCAGATTCCTGACACATTCTGGGCTTGCTACCACTTCCTGTTCTGCTGGATGGCTCTGGGACATCTATAGACAACCTTCGTCAAAAGGCACATCAAGCACTGGCTTTAAATATACTGCCAATGATGGTGCCTAGAGGAATCCTGTTCAAAAGTGTCTCTCTGACTATTGTGAATGAACTGTATGAACATGAAGTTTGTTTTATATGTTCCTACAAACAGATATTAAACGTGCAATGTTAAACGAAGTAGAAATCAGAAAATCCGCTCTCTGCCTGCAGTATTAGTAGTTCTTTGCAACCACTTGTTACCTAATTGTCTTCTAATGCAAAGTCATGTAGAGACTATCAGAAGTTGGTATAAACAAATCCAAAATCCTTCTGCCTTGGCTCTGCCCATACTGATAAACAAGAAGAATTAAATCCAAAACTTTTACTCAACATAAGGATTGCCCATTTACCTTCATTATTGTATCACACACTAGGCGACCCAGACCAAATAGGACACCATCTTGAGAGTGTCTAAGTCTCATTCCAGAAATCCTGGAATTCTTCACCCCAAAATACCCAAGCCCTGCTTCCCACCACTACTTCTCTTATCCTGGGCCAGTCTCTCGGATTCCACTCTCCTCTAAAAAGCCCCTGTAAAGACACCGCACCAGCCAAGAACACATGTGTCATCTTTCCGCCTTCTGCATTGTAAGCATAGTACAAGAATGTCACAGCAATGGGGAAGATAGGAAGCTTAATAAAACCCTTGGCATGGGGTTCTGTTGGCATTTAGAAAGCACGGAGAAAGTTTGTTTCTCAATCCTCAGGTTATAGATTCAGAAAAAACAAACTCTGTAGAGAATTGATTTTTTTGGCAAGTTACATGTTCTTGAAATTCAGTAATATTTCTCATTGTGAGATTATACTCACAAATATATTAAAAACAAAAATTATTCTGCTTAACTAGTTATTACTTTAATTTCTGAAAACTTTTCTTATTTTTCAGCTTAAAATGGTCTTGACAAATATCTAGAAATAAGCAAAAACTGCCCTTAAGAACAAGCTCAATCATTAAATAAAAATCAAAGTCTAGTTATAAGGTGATTATGCTTGTATTTGCTTTATCCAAATCCTATATATTTATAAAGGCAAAAATATGTGAACACCTGGCTATAATACCCAGAATGTCTAAATATGATGTATCATTAAGATCTAGTTTTTTTCTCACACCAAAAGGCCCAAAACTGTTTCCTCACCACAATGGGTGCACAAAGTTATGTGCATTAAAATATGGTTTGCAAAGGCTGATACATAAGAACTCAGGTGGCCAGAGTCCTGACCTCAACCCCACCAAGCACCTTTTGGATGAATTGAAATGCTGACTGTTCAAAAAGCCTTGACATTAGTGCTTGACCTTACTAACACTCTTCCCAGAAGAGTGCAGACTTTAATAACAACAAAAGAGGGACTGACTCTATGTTAATGCCTATTGTTTTAAAACAGACACAAATGGGTGTGATAGTCAGGTGTCCACATACTTTCAGCCATATAAATATATGACATAAATATAAGATAATATATGCAGTATATTATACTCTATATTTGTTTTAAACTTTAACTGCAGGTTAAGTTTCTAAGGAGTGTTGTTAAAGCTGTAGCATTCCCAGAATAGCTATGCTAAGGCCAGTCTAACCTTATATTACCTCTTTTACTGTTAAGGTCATTAACATTATCTATATAGTTTTAGCTCATATAATGATCCATCTTCTAGCCAAATATATCTGAACCCTGATTGGGGGTGTATTTACTGTAACATGGTTAAAAGAATAAAAAACATTCATGGCATTTCACATCTTTTTTATGCAACCTTGTTAGATATAAATTTCCAAATAAAAATGCTTTTATGAGACCTGCCTGGTAAGCTGAGGCAATGTCTTGTTGGAAACGGGTTCTGCTCTTTATGCATCCTTTTTTATCCTCATGGAACTAATAAACTGTAAACATAAGCCATATCAGGTTCAGATATTTTCATAAATACTGTAGTAGAAATACGCCAACAGTCGATCATCCACACTCCGCTCAGGTCGATTTAGGTGAATCATACCACAAAAGTCATTTTCACTTACTCTTGTCTCCTATCTGCTGGCATCTTAAACTTAAAATGTGCAAACAGGGAACCACATATGGCAGCAATCCTATAAAAATACATCTTTATCCAAAATATTATTCGATTTGGATATACACTTCTAATGATAATTCCATTTGTTTCTCAGGGATATTGGCAGAACTATATTTCATTGCAATTTTTTTACCTTGCATCATTTGCAGCATTTCTCAAAATTCCAGAAGCTTGACGCTAGTGTACATGCACTTATTGCAATCTTTCAGGCTCATTTGTGGCAAGATAGAAGCTAAAATATTTTCCCAAACAGTCCTTAGAGATAAAAAACTGAGCTACTAAACCTGAGATTAAGTAATTACAGCAAGCCTCGTAACGATCGCCACAAAAGACCTTATTGTGGTTGTGCCAGACTAAAAGCATTATTAACCTGACTTTACCATCATTCTCCTAAAATGCTCTCAGAGGAAAAGTATACATTAAAAATCTGACCACCATTTCCAGTCTGGCCAGCAAAAAACCTTCCTACTTCTATTCATTGATATGATTCATGAGCTGGAAGAACACACAACTTTTGCTTCCCCCAAAAAAGAAATGTATCCATAATTGCAGAATCCAGCAATGTAGCTTTCATAGGAACACCTAGTATAACTCTGTAGCACAGAGTTACCACCACATCAAACAGTCCACATGAAAAGATGGTGAATAGATGTTCCAGAGGTTCATAGAATGGAAGGATTTGTACTGCTTCAAACTCCAGCTTCATTTTCAAGACCTGATGAGTTATAATGTACTATAAACGTGTGGGTAGACTTTACCATGCTGCATAGGGTTTAATAAAGACTTTGTTTTGACTTCAATTCCTTACACCGACCTAAAATGTGGCAATTCACTCTGGTTGACAAAGCAAACCTCTTGCTTGCTCTCCACTTTAATTGGATCCTGCTTATTGAATCAGCTACACAAAAGAAATAGCCAGGATGTGAGTAGAGAATTTGACTTTGTTATCAAAACCAGAGTGCTTTGAAGTGACAGGAGTATCAACAGGGCCGCAGGGAGAAATACCATCCCACTTTTTATCCATGCACAACAGGAAAATCCTTAGTTACAGGCCCTGAGCTCAGCTTATCTATCACAAATAAAATGCAGATTTGAAAGAGCAGGGTTGCGTTAACACCTACCAGATCCTACACATGTGTAAGACATAATACTTTAGCAGCTACTCTGCCGGGGGCTTAAAGAGAAAAGGCTGCAGGTACAGAAAATAAGAAACATGTACATTGATGTAGATAGAATACAGCAGAGTGAAAGTCAAAACCTTCTTTACCAACCTAGCCTGAAGAACTTTATGTGGTCTCACACTGGTATTTGCATAGCTACAAATACCTGATGTAACCGAGATAGCTTCAAGCTACATTTATGCTGTAAAACTATCCAGTGTTAACTTGGATCTCAGTCTAAGACCCTTGATGACTAAAAGCTGTCAGAAAGAAATAAAACGGTAGATTGAAAGGGTACGGCAATATAGTTTGTGACAGAGGTGGCAAAAGTATACACATCCTTCACTTAAGTAGAAGTACAGATACCCATTTTTTTAATACTCTGGTAAAAGTTGAAGTACTGACTATAATTTAAGTTAAAGTAACAAAGTTTGTGCTTTGACATGTACTTAAGTAAAAAGTAGCAATTACAACTACCTGTTTTAATGTCATGCTATGTTTCCACACAGACGGTCAATGAGATGATACCGGAGAATCTGTACCTCTTATAAATTTCATACGGATTACATAATAAGAGAATATTTGTATTCGATGTGAATTTATTTAAAAATTTACATTTTGAGCTTTCTATACATATATTTATTATTTCTGTGAGGCAAATATTCACTGAGATTCAGGTTGTTTTATTTGTGTGTCTGTGAAGAGAGATGACAAAGACGGTAGAAAACGCACCTGTGTTTGCTTTATTTTACATAAGCACAGCGTTTTGTTGTTTCTATGAGTGTATACAAATGAAAGTAGACCCTTTACAGATACATATTGCTCTTATCTGTACGATCAAAAAAGACAAAGTTATTGAAGTTATAATTTATTTATAAATTAATAACACGTTAATAAAACCGGTGCCGTTAAAATGAAGTTGCATTTTGACAGCCTTAATTAATATATTAATACACAACGAATTAAAACATTTTGTTACTTGATAAATGTATACAGGCTGAACATCCAACACATAGAACACAAGCAGAGAAAAGATGATGATCAGGTGATCAGAAATGTCTCTGTTTTGTCATGTTTACATCATTAACTCCCTCTGTCTCATCCATGTTAACCCCATACTTCTTGTTGTCTTCTGCCGCCAGCTTTGAAACGTAGTTTACGTCTGTGGCGCGTAAGAGCTAGGAAATAACACACCAGTGAATTGAAAAAGCCGTGTAATGACAGGAAATCGGTTGATGGGCTTAAAATGGCGCAGTGAGAAGGAAATATATTGACATTTTAAAAAAAAGATTAAAACTAAAGTAACGAGCCTGTTCTGAAAATGTAAGAAGTAGAAAGTACAGATATTTGTGTAAAAATTAATGGGTGAAAGTAAAAAGTTGTCAGAAAAATAAACAGTGAAGTAAAATACTGATACCAGAAAAATCTACATAAGCACAGTAACAAAGTATTTGTACTTTGTAACTTCCCACCTTTGGTTTTTAATGAAATATTATTGCCAGCCCTTAGGTTAATGCTATCACAGTGTTGGAACAAATATGACATTATCCCCTAGCTGAGAATAGTTACAACAGACAACAAACACACACACACACAAAAACATTTCTTGAATAACACACTGCTTTAGGAAGACAAATGGCTACCTAGATAAGGCTAAAACAACATCTAAACTACAGCAGGATGGAAAAGTTTTACACTTACAAATGAGATCTGTGGTATTTTATGGTTCTGCTACAGAAATCCTAATTGACATGGTCATATTTGTAAGGCTATCTTTAACCTTTGGGAACCTTTATTTGTGTAGGGAGGGTGCCAAAAGTCAAGATTAGTGCTCTTGTTTTGAAAAAAAGATTTCTCTTTGTACTCCAGGGGGGAAAAAAGTAAAGAAAGCACACAATACAGTCCATCAGCAAAGGAGAAAAAAAAGCACTCACGTTATAAATGACTGCTGACAAATGTTGTAATCTACAAGTAGAATATGTTCCTGAAACACCAATTTGTCCTCCATATAATTCAGCCTTGTTCTAGCCTAAATGCACTCATGACAAAATACATACATGGTAGGTATCAAGTGCATTTTCCCACCAAAAAACAGGATCAAGTGAGACAAATATCATACTGAATTTTGCCGGATCATTTAAATGAACGACTACAGTTGTAGGGAGTTCTCAGAGGACCACTATGCTGAGGGCTTAGCCACCTATAATTTGCATTCAAATTCTGTAGCCCAGAAAATAAAATAGGTGATATAGTGCTTAGGGAGCAAATCTCTGCTACTATTAGGTTACTTCGAGAAAAAGAGTGGCACACTGCCATGACAAGAGTTATTAAAACAGAAGCTTGATGAGCAGACTTCAGTGGCATTGCTGAAATAAATGTTGAGCACCTTGATGCTTTTGCCATGTGTGTTCCAGAGCAGGCATATGGCCAAGAGCACTCTACACATTATTTCTGGTGTTAAAAGTGCCTATCAATTGAGTGCTGCCTGCTGGCTGATTGCAAAACCAGAGCTGTTGGAATAAACATTACACAGGCACTAAAGTGTTAAAAGAGCTGGACAGTCTCAGACCTGCTAGGGAGCAGGAGGGCAGTCAAATAGAGAGTTACTGGGCAGAAAGACCCATGTATTTAAGATTGCAAGTATTTCCATAATGAGTAAAAACACTGCTTAGTCAAGTAACATAATGCCAGTACAGTACATACATTTACAATGAGTGTGGCTTTCAATTTCCTGCAACTGTTTTTTTTTTTTTTTGGTATCTAAGCTCCACTCCTTTGAGGGAAGCACACTCCATGTTATGGGATGTGACACTTGGATCAGAGCTTGAAGGTGTTCCATTAGCTCTGAGAAGAGAAAGATGAGCCGGCATCTACATGAATCTCAAATGGTGCTTCTATTGACAGTTGAAATTCCGTTACATTCAGGTGTCAGTAGGGTGTTAAAATAATGCAAGTCACTCTGCCAATCTTCTCTTTCTATGATGCAGCAGTCTTTCCTGCACTGCACTACTTTACTGATTGTTTAAAATTAAGCTACAATGTCGATATCCGTATCAATGAGCAGTAAACTACAGAATAAAAAGTGTTTTCCTCTAATATAATACAAAACAAGGGTTCTAGCTGAATTTCTGCTTAGTCAATTATTTTGCCTATAATGTAGTGACATATCAAAAAGGATTTTTTTACTTAAGAGATCTGAAACAGTTAATAATGCATTCAATTCTTCTGTTTGAGGTATTGAACCAGTGCTTAGTCACCCATTACAAAAAAGTGAGGTGATCTGCTCTCAATCAGTTACTTCAAGTCCCTCAAAAAGGTAACAAAATAAACCCAGACCTGTTGAAGGATGACACATCCACACAGAAGACAAATAGAACTAAAAAGAGAAAATTACATGAAAGTATCACGTTTCCTCAAGATGAGGGAAACAGACTTGACCTTGAAAACTGAGTTCCATCCAGAAACGTTAAGGTATGAAGGACGCATGCACATTCCTTTATTTCCCAAACACAAAGCCATCGAGTGTTCTTCTGTCTGAGAAAACTTACGCTACAACAAAAATAATCAAACTCAAAAATTGTTGCCGCTATGTCCAGTGACCCAGTATAGCTTAGTCTAAGACTGTTGCTGTGGTATACCAAGAACATTTTCAACACTCTTCTCAATTACAGCTCAAAATAATCACTAGCGACACAAACACAAGCGTCCTAGACCTGGAGTACCACACTGTGCTCGTGTTACACAGAAAGTGTGAAAATCAGCCGTTTTCAGTACATGAAAACTATGTCATATAGAAGGAGCATTTAAGAAATGTGTTTTGGATAAGTCTGTTGATTTTCTGGGTTCAGGAAGATTCAATAGTGATCACAACAACTTAAAAAAATCCCAGATCACAAACAAACCTAAATCCTTCGCTCCTGACATTTCACTTCTGTGTAATTTGTCTCTTGCTTCCGCTATTACTCTGAGTGAAGTGGGATGAGAAGTAGGCCTGTGTTCTTTAATGAGAGTCCAACTTTTCCTCATCACCCTACACCACAGCATGCCAGGCTAGGTCCTGGAATCCAAACACTCTCTCTCCCCTAAAGCATAAACTACACTGGCCTGTGAAGAGCCACTTTAGCCTCCTTACTTCAGTAAGCCCACAGGGGGGTCTGGACTCAAATCTTAGTTATTGCACAAAGTGTTCATGTAATTAGTTTGCAATTTGTGACTTTTGCTTTGTGACATGGTGCATTATCATTATGCTGCATGTTAAAAGAGAGACAAATTGGGTAATTAAAAGAATGTGCAAGGTTAGAAACATGCTCAAATAATCTGTCATTCAAGTGATTGCTAAAAAAACATTGAAAAAACATTCCCCAGCCTATTACATCACCAGCCTGGACTGTTGGCACAAGGCATGTTAAGTCCATAGATTTATGTTGTTGGTCAGATTTTGACCTACCATCCATGTGATTCACCAAATAAAGATGCATCATACAGCCTGTTTTTTCAGCCTTCATCTGTCTAGTATTGGTGAGTCTGCAGCTAAAGTATTCTTGTATTTCGGTTGTGGAACATGGCATGATCTGCTGCCATCTGCATCATAATTTTAATGTGTTGTGCATTCCATTTCACTTTTCTGCTCATAACATTTGTAGCAATCAGAGTTACTGTAGTTTTTCCATTTGCAGAACAACCACATACTGGATGTTTTTTCTTCACTGCACTATTTTAAATAAACTCTAGAGACTGTTGTGGGCAAAAATTCCTCAAGATCAGCAGTTCAAGAAATATTTAACACAGTCTGTCTGGCACCAACAATCATGCCATGCACAAAATCGAATTGATTCCAACGTCCTGATGTGAAAATTACCCGAAGTTTCTAGCATGATTTTCTGCCGCCACATGATTAGCTGATTCCTAGTGGTACAGGTGTTCCTAATAAAGTTTTCAGTGAGAAAAAACAAACATATACCAGAACTTTTGTTTTGGCTTGCTAGGTTTTGACTAGAGCATATGGCCTTTCTCTCATCCAGCAGCAGAATCCTGGAATGTTGTGCAGAAGAACTAAATGCTGGCCCCTAAGGCATTTCAACATCGAAGGAAGTCAGCAAACTCGTTGTGGAAATGAAATTACCTGCACTGTCACTCACCCAAAAGTTTATGTCCTTGAGGTTCTCCAACCCTGAGCAGCAGACATTAGGCCTCCAGAATCACAACCCCAATTACCCTTGCTAAATGTAAATCTGTATTACTGCAATGGAAAAGTTGTGTAATTGAATAGTGCTTAAGAATCAAGATTTCTAATGGAAGAATGTGCTTTCATGAAGCTTGGCTTTACTGCTTCTTTCCTTCAAAATGATAAAACAAAATCTATAGTGTCAATAAACATCATATAAATAATCCATATAATGGAACAAAAATATACATAAAGATAGCTCTATAAACTCTTCCAAATTGCAATTTTTTCCGTTTGCGTCCAAATATTTTTCCCTCAGCAACATTCTGCTTCTCGACTGTTGTGTTCACAACAATGTGAGCTACTGCAAAAGTCATCCTCAGTTCTACATCTTTGACTCTCTGATCAGCCAAGCAGAACTTTGAACCAAATACCAGCACTGCTGACTGGCTATCCTGCAGTGTCTAACACACACACACACACACACACACACACACACACACACACACACACAATACATTTGAAATCTAAGACACCATCATGATCTAATCATGCATGCAGCCCTCTAGCATCACTCTGTGGTGTCCTTCCCAATCCATCCTTCTGGCCTCATGTGTCAGGAAATCCCTCTGAACACACGTCACTAATCACAAAAAAACAGGCTGAAGATTAGGCATGAACCGTAAAAGCAAATAACCAGAGTCAAACAAAGAAAGCAATGTTTAGGCTACCGGACAAGAAGGTCATATAGGTGGCTTGCCCAGATGTGATGCCATGCTTCATTCTGAAATATTCAATGTGAATGAGTCCAACAATATGAGGTGATGTATTCAGTGAGCAACAAATCAGACCACTATTGTTGACCCTACTGTCTGAATGAACCTGTTTCTGTCTGTGTGAGTTTGCAGGACATGAGTGATTTTGTATGAGTCATTTCTGCAAGGCTTTCTAAGGGAAATACGAAAGTGGGTATGTGTATTTCATGTCACTTGAGTCTTTTCTTTTTAGTTCTGCATACATAAAGTATATGAACTACAAGATTTCATCCGTCAATTATATGCTTATGTTCTCTGAAATTATATACCGGTACTTATTCTTCAAAACAATTCAGCATAAATATATCCAAGTGCGAAGAATTAATAAAAACAATATATATATTGTTGTTGCAGATTTCTCAAGAAGCTCACACACACACACACACACACACACACACACGCACGTGTACAAACACACACACACTGCCTGTGCTGCGTTATCATAGTGGCCATTGATAAGCTAATAGTAAACCTCTTCCTCTACTTCTAGTTCCCTTCAAGTGTTGCATGCTTGATGGATAAGCTCAAATGCTGCTCTGAAGCTATAGTCACATATGATGTCAGATTGGGTAGTTGCCCGCCAGTCTGCCTTTATCTGAAAGTTAAAATAAAAGGCCCCTCTTTGTCTAACAGAAGAGCTTGGACTGGGCAAGCATAAAACTGCAGCCATCAGCAATTCCAAACACAGATCATAAGCAAGCATGCACAGATTTGCATAGTCAGTTCATGGAAAAGAAGAGTGTATCTGAGGTGTTTTCTGATGTCCTTTATATTAAACTCAAAGGATCACATTCCTTAGTTGTTTTTTTATTCACCCCACTGGAGGAGAGAAGCGCAATCATCTGGTTAACAAAGTATTTTAGAGACATACAGTCCCAATTAGGACATCCCTATCACCATGGTGGGCAATGCATGTTTAATTTGTCCAATAAATGTTTTGTGCTGCATTCGAGAACAAGGCTCGGACAAAGTCCCACGCTTGTAAGCATACTCGTTGACACACACTGTGAACATACCTCACCCGGTCCTCCCAGAGGAGGGCCTCTCAGTGAGGGGCAAAGTATCCCCTCAGCACTGTAAATAACCTTGTTTATCTAGAGGACATCAAACGAATGCTTTGTGGTGAGATGAGCAAACCAACTGGGGCTGGGTTAATGATGAGGAGCGAAGGGAAGCTGGCCATGTTTACATCTCCAGGCCCAATTGCTTTTCTCTGTTTGGTCATTCCTGTCACCTCTTTCTCCAGCAATGTTCACAAATATACAATCACATGCTCTATACACAGATGCAAAAAAAATTTTCCAGAGCATGCATCATGAAAATGTCCCACAAGGTGATACAGAACTGTAGTTGGCCTCTGATCTCATTTAGAGGATATGCATATACATTAATTTCTTTCTTTCAATGTAATTACATTTATATTGCACTTTTAACAATGGACAGGGTCACAAACCACATTTACATAAATCGACAAGTACTTATAATTGTATTAAATTAAAATGGTGGAATCTATGTTAGGGTTTAGTCATAATTAGCATCCACTGCTGTACCATCAGATGAAAAAATTTGTTCTCAACACAAAAAGCCAAAGTTTTCAGTGTTCTGACGTTTGAAATATGGTATGAGCACACCTAATAATTTCCGACAATAGTCAAAGTCTGACAGATTTCTACATTCTAAGATTCTAATTATTACTTGCATTCAACCTCTACCTAAAAACCACAACCAGGCACAACCTTCTACACAAATTCATAGAATTCAAGTGATTTTAAATATAACAAGCTTGTTGAGAAATATTAAATATAGAATGACATTAAATACAGACACATTTGACTTTTTCTTTCAGTATGAAAGCTTCAGTTTTTTTTACCTGTTCTGTATCTGGTGTATAAATTTCTATTTAGCTTAGATGGTATAGAAGGATTATTTGGTGCCTTGAAGGTGAGTTGTTTTGGACAGGATACGGTGTGGACAGCAGCCAAGTCTGCAGTACTGCCCTGTGCACCTCGGCTGTCTGGATTCTAATATTGTTGAAGTGACAGTTGGCCATTTAGATCTTTGCTATTCAACACAGTATATTACATTGAGTTATTTAATTGAGCAAATATTACGACCTAATATGACTAATAATTTATTGCAAAAAATGGAAAAAATTTAACAAAAAATTAAAACTTGGAAATAAAAATTTGAAAGCAAAATTGAACTTTCCTTTACACAAGTCTATTGCTAAACAATAAATTCCTCTTTTTTAGGTAGATCTCTCTTAAAATGATCAGCTTGTCTTAAGTAATGTCATCTTTTGATGATGTAATGAAACTTTCAGGTAAATGAGTTCTGGTTTACCTATTATCTGATTCTTTCTTATGTCAAATGAACGAGTATAAAAAGAAACCCTACTAAAGTAAACGTGAGTCCATCCCTAATCGTTTATCTACATGGTGTTTCTTCCACGATTTCTCCCTTTCTTTCATCAGGAAGTCAACCTGAGGTCCACAGTTTCTTGGCGTCAGTAAAAATGGAAGCTAGGTCTGGCTCCAGGGTCTCTGGTAAAAGCATACAGAATCTTGCCTCTGTAACTTCCCTCTCAAAACCTTTGCAAGGTAGAAAAGCAAAGATTCTATGTGGGAGTTTTTGCATTCTTCGCTGAATAAAAAATGTTAAGTGCTTTAGAATGCAAAAGTTAAAAAATGACAGCGATGCTTGGAGTGATAATAAGTGATTCAACGGTTCCTAAAAAAAAAGGAAAACCACATAAAAAGAATGAAAAATATAAGAAGAGCACAGGTTTTTAGATCAGAAAAGTAAATAGCAGTGCTATTGGCGCTACAGCTCAGTTGCTAATCTAAAATAAATAAGCAGAACTCCTAACAAGTTCAACAAATGCTAATGGTTTGGTTATCAACAATTCCTGACTAGTTAATCTCAGCAAAAATTAGATTCACAGCAAATCTGAAATAAAACCCACCAGGTTTCTAACAATGCAGCACTTTGCACAACAGATGTGAATAAATTATTTTCAGATAATCATTGATTTACTTTCTCATGCTCTCAGTTCTAACATTGTGATTTACTGAACATAAGCTGAGGGACTGTATCAATCAAGGGTTACAATTACAACCATTTTATTTACTGAAAATACTAAAATCCCTGAAAGACAGGACTCAAACTCTACAGAATTCAAGTCTTATTGATTTATGAGGTCTAGGACAACTCTAAGGATCTAACAATTTAATCTAATAAATACACAATTGTTTTGTCACAAAACAATATTTGCAATCACATTTGATGCATATTAATAAATATTTATAAATATTTATGTACAGTTCTTCAAATAGTAAATTTCAGAAGGTTTGTAGTTGGAACCTCTCGAACAGGAAAAAAAAAAACATAGAACCTTTAAGGATACCCCCAAAAAGCCCAAACCAAAAACTTTTAATAGTTCTACATTTTATCTTTGTTCCCAAAGACTACATGGTTTAAGTGTATGTTTAAAAATATTTTATAAAAGCCTGTAAAATTTCTTAAATGTACTGAGAATCATTTCGTATGTTATCACAAACTGGTCATGTTACAGACCTCAAAATAGAAACGTGGTCAGTTTTATTGCCTACTGTTCCCTATAAATCAGTTATGCCCATAAGGCATGCTGATAAAAACATGAAAGCCCTCTAGTAAAACACTGGCTTTGTATAATAAACTGAAGTCTTGTTGACCTTTATTTATCCATATCCCCCTTATTATAGCTTAAGGGAAAAGGTATTGCTTTAAAAAAAGTCTCCATAACAGAGCAAAGAAACATTACAGAAAGTAAAGAAAGAAGCGGATGATGGGAGAAAACATTCAAACAGCAACAAGAAATGCGAATCTGGGGACACTTAAGTTTATGCTAATGAAAGTGCGAAGGG
Organism: Silurus meridionalis; assembly: GCF_014805685.1. Classification (NCBI taxonomy): domain Eukaryota; kingdom Metazoa; phylum Chordata; class Actinopteri; order Siluriformes; family Siluridae; genus Silurus; species Silurus meridionalis. Next base: position 18,956,334 of record NC_060885.1, read on the forward strand.
GTAAAAGGTGACAGGTCTGAAACACAAGGGAAATGAGAGGAAAAGTTTTACATCTTCAAAATGTTTTTCCAGGGCATTTTTTTTTTTGGTGGGGGCGGGAGCAGGGGCTAACTGTTGTGTTGACACACCAGCAAACCATCAGATTAGTGTAAATTGTGAAAACTTGAAAATTGTTAGTTTTACCTATGAGCTGACCTTTATAGAACAAACAGTCCTCTGATGGATGCCTGCTTCATCCTCACTACGTGATTGTATGTAATTCTAGAGATGAAGGCTGCAAGGTTAAGAAACAGCATACACTGAAGATCTTCTTTAGGCTGTAATATAACACCCCACCTCATCACTAACTCAGTGACCTCAGCAAAAATAGACTTTGATGATTGTTACCACTTGTTCATTTCTTTGTCTAATAAAATATGCAAAATTCACAGAAATATCCATTTTATATAATATTTTCTTGTTAAAAAAATAATTAATAAAATTAAACAAATGAGTTGTTTAAGACCTTTACATTGTGCTGTAAGTTATGCAAGGGTCCCTGACCTTTACTGCAAATGTATTTTACTTTCATGTTGCGTGTTAATATGCATTATTTAGTCTTGATTTATTATTGAGTTTTGATTTAGGAAAAACAATTGGGAGAAGCCGAAAGAAAGTTTTAATTGTTGAAAACAATCAAGTGGCTTTTGACATTCCCCTCAGGTAACTCAGTCTTTTCATGGGTCGTTAATGGCATGAGCACAACATCACTTCCCAAGCATTTGAGTTTCATAGGAAAAGGAAATTAAACCAAAGAGGAAATAGCAAAAGCCAATTCACAAAATCAAAGCCTGATGTGGACATAAAAGATGAAGGTAAGTCATCTAGGTAAGGCCATTCTCCTGAACAGACATCTGGTATAGTCTTTATTCACATAAGGATAGCATTGATGGCAAGATTTAGCCAGGAATCTGATTCCTTCATTACTTTGCCCTAACCTTCAAGTCTTTCTATTTCAAGCAGAGACATTTTCATTTCATGTGATGACGATTACCATGTATTTTTTGCCATGTCCATGTAGGTTGCAAGGTCTAGAATCACCTGTGAGCTATTGAGAAAATCAAGACCCTCAAGAATAATTATCTTAAAATTTAACAGCATTTATTGCTGATGTTTCACAGTGATTGAAAAATCTGCCTAGGCTCACAGCAATCATTTTATCCAAAAATGACAGTTTATGATGTGGCCACAGTGATGGTCACGGTGGTGAAATTCATGTTTTTTTTGTAATGACTGTATGGTTGGAAAGATTCTATCACTTCCTTCCAATATAAAATTTCATCTGAGGCTGTTGGTTTACCAGAAATTAGTAGCTGATGCAAAGCAGATGGGCTTCTGTTCCAGCACAGTTCCACAGACAGACGTACAAATTCGTGCCTCTAATGGTGCTTAATAACATACAGACTTTAACAGACCTTCTTTGCAAAAAAGAGCCCCTGGAAATGTCAGGGTAATTTAGCAATACTTTAAAGGTTGTGGTTTACCTATGGAGGGAGACCTGTTTCTTTTTCAGGGATCTGCAATATCCTTTACCATCAAAACTTTTTAGCCCATAATTAGGCTTGGACTCCATAAGGTGATACATGACCTTTCGAAATGAGCTACTACAATTCCAACTACTGGGGCTGCTTTGCCCAGTGACAAAAATACTCCAGAGAAAGATTTTTTTTTTTTTGGACTTTCAGATTCAATAAAAAGTGTTGTTTTTGGCAGGCAGCCCTAAGCTGTTAACATAAGATCTAGCTTGCTCAGTGTAGTGGACAGCAGCGTGTGCTCTGATGCCCACAGGAAGTCTGCTGCAAGCAAGAGGCCTGTTCAGAGCATGCCAACACACACTGCTTTGCAGGAAGCTGAAACCAAGATCCACACACAATATCAGTAAGATGGCATTGCTATAAAGATGTAATTATAGATAAAATCCTAGAACTTTGCCTGATTTTGTTTTAAGACAGTTTGCTGTGGTGGCCAATTGCACCTTTTTGATCTTTTAATTTTCAAGTCTTTTAATTTTACTTGATTTCAGAAGCATGGAATTACATGGCTATGAGTTTAGAAATTATTATTAATTAGTTATTTTGCTTCAGATTGGTTGGCCAGTAAGTTTCAGGCGATTGGCAAAATGTAAACTAATAGGACAGTCTACAACTTGTGTTAACATTTGTTTCTAAATGTCTGTTACACATTCAATTACATGTCAGCAATAGGCATAATGTGAAAAAGACTTGCCTGGGTTGCACTGTCCACACTGTATTTAAGAAAACCATTTAAAACCATTTAATGCATCATTTACTCTAGTAAGTATGACCATATGTCTTCTATTGCCATTTCATTTACAAAAACACTCATACGTGCTTTATGAACAGCCCATCTTTGATTTATTCGCACTTTTGTTGTAACAATAAGCTCCAATCTTCTGGTGTGTAGCAATTGAAACGATTCCTCGAATAACTTGAGTAATTCTAATACAAAATAGCATGAAGGCAAATTACTATGCTTCATTTAGTCCACTTTACACAAGGAGTATTGTGTTTCCCCACGGACCATTATTACTAACGCACCACCCGGTAAACTCTGGAGCGCTCAGGACAGCTAAACACAAAAGATGCTGCAGAATGAAAAATAGAGGAACGTGGAGAAAACATTAAAGATAACAACATATGGTTTTCAATTTTGGGATCATTTAAAACTAAAACGTAAATATATATACATATAGTGTACGTAATATGCCATTAAAATTTCACAGATCGCAATTTCAGCCATACAAATTTTTCTAAAAAGGAAAAAAAATTACGTTTATTTTAAGAGACCTGTCCTATTTTCTTTTTTTCTTGTATATTCAGTATTTCTCTTTAATAAAGAAAAAGTACTTCTTATTTGATTACTGGATTAATCAATGAAATAATTGGTAGAAAACTCGATTACTAAAATAATTGATAGCTGCAGCCCTGGTAGCAATAATGATTTGCTCATTCAGACACAAGCACTTCAGTTAATTCGGGCATTTCAAAAGCACACATTTCAAGTAAGGAGGCCCGGAGTACAGTCTATGTTCCAGTTCATCCCAAAAGGTGACCAGTTGGGTTGAGGTCAAGACTCGGGTCGCTTAATTTCTTCCACTACAACCTCAGCAAACCATTTCTTCATGGAGGTTGCACAGGGGCATTTTGATGCTGGAACGTGTTTGGGTCTATTAGTTCCAGTGAATGGATACAGTTTAACTCTGTACTTCTGACTTTGTGGGAAAGATTGGAAAACGTTTATATGGATGTGATGGTTAGGCATCAATTAGGTTTTTGCCATTTAATGTATCTTAAATTTATTTCTTTATATCTGTCGTTATAAACATTTACAATATATTTAAAAAAGCACATTTAACTTTTTTTGTTTGTTTCGAAAAATTTAAGGTTTACAAATGAGAAACAACACAGTATTTGATTTATCATCTAACCATGGCATGCTATTCCAAAACACTGCACACTTTGCCATGAATTAACCTGCAAATCTATCAACCAAAATCATGGAAATAATTTTCTAGCATTTAGCACGCCACTGTTTGTTTATCCAAAAATTAACTTGTACTGTTCCAGACGTGTGCTTGCTATTTTTCTTCTGCTAAAAGCTGTCCAAGAGTAATTTTCAATGCAGGCTCAGTGGCGCTGGGCTAATAACCCCACTTCACAGCCACACATTCACAATCATGCATTTATTTGTAAAAGCACAAGTAGTCACACATTTGGCCACACACAGCGGACTGTCCACGCATTCTCTCTCATTATTATTCAAGAAACATGACTAGAATGAAATAAGATGAAACCAGATCCAGATTTTAAAGACCTCATGCATGGGATGACATGATTTAGATTCTGGGCAGAATGAACAGAAAGCCTTTCAAAAGCACAACATTTGAATGGAGGTGCTGATATGCTGTGTAGACCCTTTTAAACTGCACAAAATAAAAAATGCATTTGATCAAGTAAATATCTTTTATACTAAAGTGCTATCCTCCTTAGTCTCATATGGAATACATTGTGTATATAAATGAATAAATGGTAAATCCTTCCAAAATGGTTGTTATGAAATGAGCATTAAGAGGTGGCTGTCAAATTTAATCAAATAAAAAGTAAAAGATGTCATTGTTTTTTAGGAGCATGGGCAAAAAAAAAAGATTTCAGAAGCAGATTCTCAGTCAATACGAGGTTCAATGTGAAAAGCAGATGGCTAACCACATAGTGTTCTCCTTCATTTCCAAATCACGCGCTCTTTCCTGTCTGTCTTTCTCTTCCTCTCGCATTGTCAGTGCTCTCTAGCCACCCGACTTTTATTTTTTTTGTCTACTACAGACTTTCCTGTGACTACACTCTTTCCTCAAACATTCTCTGGCCCTCATGTGAGACTGTGTGTCTGCTGGGCAAAGTTAGCAGACAACACCTCTCCTCCCAGTAAAAGCGTTTTCTAGCAGCTGAGCTGTAAGCTAATCACACGCCAGGAAAGGAGATCTACCACTGCCTCTTCCTGTCAGAAGACATGACAAGTTGAACTTGGGGGCGCTTAAATGGCTAGAGCCACTGACCTCTATGCCTGACCTCAGCATGGAGTTTAAAGCTACCTCTCATTTACAAGGGTGAAGCGGCCTTGCCTCTTCAGGGTATCTGAGGGGTATTTTTACATTTGGATTAAATGGCTTTACTGGACTGGCTTAATTTGGATATGTGTCCCATGTGCTCTCGCAGGTGCTCTCTCATTCTTTCCCACCCTCTCTTTCTCTTTTCTGCATGTCTATCTCTCCAACTTGCTCACACACACAGTCATTCTTTGATCCAGTACAGTCTACATTGGTCTGTCATCAGGCAGCACTGGACGTTCCCTGAGTGCCCTACATGCCAGGTGCTTGACGTCCACCATTGACCAGTGAAAGTCTTGACACAAGAGGGCACTCTAATGAGACAGTGTGGGATTTCTGCAACCAAACAGTCCAACTGTCTTCATATAAGGTTGCTCAACATTCATAAATGACTAGTCGTCAATGCAATCCTAATTTCTTGTATGGTATATTAATAAACTTTGAATATCCTCTTCCTTAATATTCACCCTAGAGAGGAAATGAGTTATATATATATGTAAATCTTTCTGAAAAGCAGATTAGCTAGAATAGTCGCAAATGCAAAGTACACTGTGTTGGTTGATCTAAGTAAGAATTTCCCACACCAGATAGCTCAATTTGGTAGTTTGGATTTGCATTGCTAGGCATGTAACGCTAGCTGTATTGCTACAGGTTATTTAGCATAAGTTTAAGATTTACATTTAACATTCAGGTAAACGCTTGCTAGCTAGAATTACCTAGCTAGAACCTAAGCTGAGTATGTCTAGTAACTAGTAACTTGACTAGTTACTAGACTAGCAGAAGATTTTCAGACACACTAAAGTATAATCAGACAGATATAATTAGGTACAGTAGTAAGTAGTAAGTATTGGTTTAGTTGCAGTCACAGAAATGTGTATTAAAGAATGGTATTTTTTATATGTAAAATATTCAGACCTACTTATTTATAGTGCACATAAAATTATATATTTATGTGATCTGAAGATTTACATTTACATGAGCAACTGAATAACAGACTAGATATTACTGTGCAGTTCTCAAGAAATAAATCACTACACTAACCAGTAAACAATTCAAGAAATTTTTTCTGTTTTTTTTTTTTTAGGTAGTGTAATGGTAAAACATTTGCACTGTGACTAATAAAAGGTCTCTTTATCTTTAATGGTAGTTTTACAAGAATTGTTTGTGCAAGTGTGTAGAAAACAATGTTTTTGGGAGTCTCCTCTGTCTGTCCCATTTAGTACTAATAAAGTGTTGTGCACTTTACTGTTGCTATTGCTGGTGTTTAGAAGATGCTATGGCAAATATGCCATCCTTAGAGACCCTGCAGTCCAGCTCTGGTTTCATGCACACTAGACATGGCCTCCCCTCGGACCCTGGCCGCATAAACCATCAAAGCTCACTTCCGGCAGCTGGAGGGGTGCGGCTTTAGGGGCCTTTATCCACCGGCCTTTCCTGCCATGCTTACTCGCTCACTTTTTAATCCACAGCAGATGACCTCTACAGACATGAGTCTCTGCCCAATTTATTCCATGAATCAAAACAAACAATCCACTGAATCTCCAGAACAGTCAAATTAGTGAGTATGCTATGCATATTTTCAGCTATACTTTTTAAACCACTGCCTGGCGTTAGTCCAGTAAATTCACAAGGCAGCTAAGTACTTTGGGATGCTCTTTGATAAAGAGGAAATTAAAGTTATAGGGGTGCGTGGTGTATGAAAGTGACAGTTCAGTGGCCTCTTTCTTTTCCTTTTCCTGAAGCAATGTCCAAGAAAGTGCCACTCAGCTCTTTAGCAAACAATATGTGGATTCAAGAAAACTCCTGGGGCTGAGACCTGGACTCAATCTAACAGTCATGAAAGTTTTCTTCTGACATGGCTGTTATGTCCCATAAGGAAATCTTTTGCCAACCAAACAATATGCAGTACTGTTTTATCACCTATGATATTTGTTCTCAACTTGGTTATCAATCCTGGCTTCAATCCATATGGCTAATCCATATATCTAAACACATTACTGACATTAGAAACACAAATACTAAATTATGGGGAAAAAACACACCTCGCCACACATCATTATCCACACCAATAAATCATTGTGTTTATCTATAGCAAACGTGTATATTTGTTTTCGCACATTGCTCATGCAACAGTAATTCAATCACAATCTGTGTCACCATGACACTCTTACCAACACTATCTATGTAACAATCACTGAAGCCATTTGCTGATTAACAATGTTTACACATAAACATCTGCTTCGCTGAGGTCACAGTACATTTTTACAGGGGCCTTTTTAGAAAGCAGGATTTGACTAATTGCATACATCAGCATTCATGAAAATCATTTTTTTCCCCATTCAAGTTAAATGGATAACACAGATTCAGGATCGATTCAATGTCCTTGTCTGCAAAATATAATCAAGTGTGTATTTACGTAATTATGTATCAGTATGCAGTACCTTTAATAAAGAAACTATTGCAAATTAATTTAACATCTTCTACAGAAGAACTAATGATCCATTTGAAGGGTTAAAAACACTGAAGTAAAGTAGGCTCTCTACCTGGAATAGAGCCCAGTAAAATTAAGATCTAAGTGTCATTTATTTGGCTATTTCTTAAGGAAAAGGAAAAGAAGAAAGTGTCCACTGTCTCCACACCTCTAAATGCCACACTGCCATAATCAGTCATTGCTTGAAATATTAAACATTCATTCTTGGGGCAGTTTTCATAAGCCCCTTTGCATAAATATTACTTAGGCCGCTCTTTAATGGCAAAAGGTTAAGGTAGTGAACCGTTACCAATTTTATGGACACATGGGGTTTTTAAGTTGGCTAGAGATCAGCTGTTGTGAGTTGTTAAAGTTTGTCATGAATGCACACACTTCCAACTAGACTCATCATGGCACAAACCTTAGGGACCACTGACACACAATGCAAGCTTTCATGTCAAGTGGACTTCACTTGGTCACATTCTTATGGTGCCAGTTTTGCAAGTAAAGTGGTATTTAGAAAATGTATTCATGCATTTGTTAAAACAAAGACAGCTAATATTATACAGGCAGTAACACAATGTTAAAACATTTTGAATAGATGTTAAGGACACTCAACACTGGGGACAAAGTAGTGGTGAACGAATAAACAAAGTGCTCCCTTTAAACCTTTTTTTATTTTTTATTATTATTAAAATTCAAAGAGTATGTGAATTTTAAAAAGAATGAATTTGATATAATTCATTTGAATGTAAATTTGAAATAAAAACGTGCTATCTAGATAGGCATGTACAAGTCAAAAGAGCCTTGCCTGAATGAACTTAGATTTCTGTTCTGACTACAAAAGTACAGTGAATGAACAGTTCATGGCAACGGAACAACTGCCAGGAAGCATTAATCTGGATAAATATGAAATTCAATGTAAATGTACTGAAATGTTTGTATTTTTCTTATGGAAATATGTTGTAGAAAACTTATTTTATGTAAATAAATAAACATTTTTCTATGCTTTGGGGTTTTGTAATAATAGATAATAACCCTTAGGAATGCAGTCTTCCAAGCAAAAGTCTGTCTGTTTTGTTCATAAGCATGTGTGCATTTCAGGAAAAAGGTGTCTGAGGGCCACGGATGGGGCCACTACTAGTTTGTGTCCCTTAGCACTGAAAATAAACAAAGGAATGGAAGCAACCTGAGCACGGCCTGGGGGAATGATTGACAGACAGCAGCTGGCGGAAGAAGAGCACTGCACATACATGCATATTCATATTGCAATCGAACACATACAGTAAACATACACGCAACATAAATAGTACCACAATCCTATCGGAACTATGCCTGCATTATGCAATGCTAATTAATTATGTACACACATCACTTTAATATTAAAGTCTTGACTAACTCAGAATCAGAAATCGCAAAGCCACGAATGTGTGTTCATCATGAGACCAGAAAGTTTCTCACAGTCAAGTCATAAACTACAAACATGTTCAAACGCAGACACCATCTGGGCCATCCACACAGTTAACACACTGATGACTACTGCTGATGGGCAAATTAACACTCATGTGTGTGCTGTCTCACCTCTTTCTCTTTTTCTTTCTCACACACACAAGTTAATGGCTTACACCTGGAGTCTGGAGTAAGAAAACAAATATCTGCATGACGGAACCTCTAGAAATGTATTGAGATTTCGATTTTCCAGAGAAAGTTCAAGAAATACAAATCTAAAATTAACCATCAGCAACTAAACAACAGCCAAAGAATACTTATTTTTATGCTAAGATTTACTCCTTTAATGTCGTGGTTACTGTCATATCGCTAGACCACATTGTGTTCTCGTGATTGCATTGCTCAGGTTATATCCTAGGAGACATAAACCTCGCTGAGCCAGTGTGACTTATTAGCCATCAGCAATGGACTTTGATGGTTTGCTCCACAATGGAATTCTGAGATGATGCCATCCTGTCACTCTGTTTTGCATCATAACCCACCATGACACAAGTGAAAGTCAATGACTGCCAACAGAGCCTGAAATATGACAGCACCTGTCACTATAGAGGTGCCAGATCAGAGGCACAAGTGCACTCCGTTTAGTTTTGGATAAACAAGAAAGGACTTTTTCTACACACACATTTTTTTTTAAACATCTTTCTCATTACACAAGGGAAATGGAATTTAATTGACACCAGATATGTTTTCATCCCACAGCCATGCCTAAGAATAGCTGCATTCATATATACCTACAGGACCAGAATAGGAGTGGGATTTTGTGAATGGAAGTCTCAAAAAGCCTCTGTGAAAGACTTAACAACAAAGCAAATGTAAACTGTGCTAACCACAGCTTTCTTCAAAAGCCAGGTGTGTTATAGTCAGTATGGCTGGGTTCAGAAGCAAATGGTTAGACCTACCTGGTGGACACAGACAGGCGTGGGAGACATCCCGAGTCTCTCTGGTCTTCGGCAGACGAGACGCTAACTTCTACAAAAGTACAAAGAAGAAAGAAGTTATGGGGAATAACCTTACTTACTACGAATGACTTTTATACCCTCTTCAAAGTACATTGCATTTACCACAATGAAACAACAAGCGTGTAGACTAAAGCTAACATTTGTAAGTTACCACTGATATGAGATTAAATATTAGATATTCCCTAAAAACACTTTTCTAATAAGTTTACTAAGATCAGTATTTTTGCTAGATGAGGGAGATGTGGCAACTTAGTACCTGCACACAGGTGATCATTTTGCAAACCTTGTAAATAAGTTCAGTTACTATGACTACAGTTAAAAAAACAGTACATCATGTCTCATAATGTAAATTCAAATTCTTGTGTTATGTTCTTCTTATAGCAGTATCCAACATATTTCTATGGTCCCAGTTTACGCTAACCACAATTCATTCCAGGGGTTTATTTGGTTGATACTGGCACACTCTCTTCCCAGCTGCAAAAGTCTTTACACAGACCAGGCTCAGGCACTACAAGTAAGGTTTTATTTTCTCTTGCAGCACTGACACTGACTGAAGTACAGTTAAGTGTCTTGTAAAACAAAACTAGAGCTAATGATGATTAATAAGAGATGAGCAAAATGAGAAACAATGTCATGCCAGTAAACTGTAATGCAAGAGTCTGTTGTTGAGAATGTACAATTGAGATTTGTAAGATATCTAATGTGAAAATCACTGTGCAGTGATTTTTCTAAAAGCTTTAATCATTATAGATATGGAACAAATTTCCATTTTTCCAGTTTCACAGACTTTGCTGAGACCATTTGTTTTTACAGAGCAAAACCTGGAGCACCCACGGTAATTCAAGACATTTTCACTTTGATCAGACAAAAGACAATTTATTATTGTTGGTTTATTTATATTATACACAGTCAGTTTATTTTATGGTGCCTCCATGATACCTGGTGTCTGTTGTGGTGTGAATAATGGCATTAGGTAATCATAATAACGAGGCAGCTGCTATCAGTGTGCTTTAGCAGACGCTATAAACGTAACTTTTTTAATTCCAGCATGTGATTACCTCAATTACTGACCCCCAAACTTTGTAGCTAAGGAAAACATCTCTATCTGTTGTGTTTCAACACAAAATAAATGATTAATAGTGTTCTTATTTTGCTTGTTTGGAGTCTGAAGATGATTTAAGTTAACGATTGAGTTAGGAAAACTGAAATGCAGGTATTAAACATAAGTGGCAAAAAATTTATCGTTTCATGGTGACGTTAACCTGACCATATCAGATAAACATTATAAGTTCAAACACAGAGCCAAATCAATAAACTTCTCCAAGCCACTGTAAATGACTAAGATGTATTTTGCTTTAACCCAAACCTGGAATAAGTCCCATCTCACTTTACTTTAGTGCTGAGATGTCCCGGCTGCCTCTCTTGCAGTCTGCTTTGCTTCATTAAGGCCCTGACTGTCCTCTGCAGTCCTGACAGCTTTATTAACTATGGGCCGAGATTCTATCTTCCCAAAACACAACGGCACAGCACATAGTTTACACACTGCTGGGTGAGTGACCATTAGAGGCCTGTGTGAGGAAAGCATAGCTGTGAGAGACTGTATATCTCACTTTTCTACACCTCACTGTTTCTGACTCATAACTGCACAACATTTTGTGTGTCAGACTAGTGATGAAAGCAGTTAGAGATTCATAAAAACTGTGAAATGGGATGCTTAATGTTTATCCAGTGGCCTGTAAGACAAAGACTTTTTGTGACTGAGTAAAGAAAAAAAAAAAGGATTTTTTGTTATTTTGTAAAACAGCTAAAACACTTGCAAGTGGTTAAATAATTAGAATTGCATCAGCACTAAACTTGGTATGTGGTAAAATACAAATAAAGAAGGTAGCTTACACAAATGTAATTAAAGGAATAATTATAAACCGATAGCTTCAAAATAGAAAGAAAGTGCACATTACGAAATATTTTTATTTCGTAATGTATTTATTTAAAACATCCAAAGAAAATGAGAGATTACTTAGAATGACCATTAATTATGACCCCCTATATAAGGGACTATTGGCTTTGCAATGACCAGGATGACTGTGGATACTCTAGACCAGGTGCTCATTGAAAGTGAATGGTGCATAAACAAAAGTAAAATAACAAAGAGAAAGGACATCTGGACAGGGAGAAGAGCTGATTAGTGGAGCCCTAGAGACCCTCAGGTGTCTCAGGAGACTTGTTAAAAGTTTTTACTGTTTTTTTAAATTGTTTGTTTCTTGAAGACTAAAAAAAGTGGTTTCTGTGATCTAAAAATGCCTATATTTTAATGAAATAAAGTTGACCTCCTGTTAAAAATCTCTAATCCACAGTACAGATGCTTCACTCAAGCTTAATTATAAGCCTAAAAACTTGATCTAGAACCGAGGATCACAAGTCATATTTTCAACAACCTAACATTTCTCATGCATTAAAAGTTCTCATGTGCTGATTTCAGCACCCTCAGAAAAACACTCACCTCCTCCAGCATCTGATCCAGGCGCTTTAGGAGCACTGGTTCCACCTGCTCGAGAAACAACCATTCTGAATGCTGAGGTTCTCTGTGCTTCTCCAGGCTGTTAACTCTGTCCTGTAGCTCCGAGGTGCGCAAATACACCAGCACACACACCCCGAGAGAAAGGACACAGAGCGCGACACACACCGCCACCGCACCACACACCTCCATCCGCCTTTTACACGGATGCTCAGCGCAAGTCCTTTCTGTAGGAGAATCTCGACAAACTTTGGTGTCCTGTTCCATTTCAGTCTGAGGTGTAAAACTTGGCTTTTTCCGACTTTCTTCACCAAACTTATAATCTACTCATCAGGGGGGACATCAACTGGCAAACAGGGCGAAGTTTGAAAACAAACCCAACTAATAGTTTAGTCCAGGACTTCCTTAGAGAGCAGGCTGAATCAGGGTCGCGTTAAATTAACTGGGAAAAGAGTTATAATGGAGATAAAAGCATGGCTCCTGGTGATGTATACAGGTGGATCGAAAGGCTCTAGCGTTGCGCCATGTGAATGAGTCGTGCCATCTGAGTGTGTCCTTCTGAGCTCCGGTGTCTCAGTGCTGGAGTGATCTGTGATGTGAAACTTGAGCCTCGTCCCTGCAATCCGCTTTAGCTGCAGTCCATTCACTCCACACTCCACTGTAAGTGCGCCTCCTCACTGCGCTCTCCTCCGATCAACTGCGCTCTCGTGCGCCCTGCGCCTCTCCTGTGTGCGAAGCTCCTCCCCGTGTGTGTGTGTGTGTGTGTGTGTGCGTGTTAAGTGATCGCTGCTCATCTGCTCTGGGCGCAACTAAAGCTTTAGTGGAGCCGCGCGCTTCCCCGCAACCTCGCCGACAAGATATATTTAGGTGCCAAGAGCCCACGTGTTTAAAATGACTCTTTGATCTGTGCGGCGTGAATATTCTGTATAAACTTGTGAACTCGCATTTATTTGAACAAATAAACACTTTCGTTTTTTAATAGTATTTTCATAAATGTAAACGGCTGTCTTGGGTTAATAAATTAAGAAGAAGAAGAAGAAGATGATGATGATGATGATGATGATGATGATGATGATGATGGTGTACTACACTTCAAAATTAGCAAAGAAAGAAAGAAAGAAAGAAAGAAAGAAAGAAAGAAAGAAAGAAAGAGCCTTTGTTTTGCCAAGTCTCAAAATACCAAAAAATGTGATTCTTAATAGCAAATCATTTGTCAGAAAATGAACAAGAATTAAGAAAAAAATATTTGTGAGCAAACATTTACAAAAAGAAGACTTAGTGTTACATTTACAGCATTTGGCAGACGCCCTTATCCACAGTGACTTACGACTGAGCAGGGGAGGGTTAAGGGTTCTTGCTTAGGGGCCCAGCAGTGGCAACTCAGTGGTGGTGGGATTGGAACCTGTGACTTTCCGATCCAAAGCCCAATGCCTTAACCACTGAGCTACCACCTCCCATGTTGTTCCATTCAGTGTTGCTGGATTCAAACAGTTGAGTATTTTGTAAAATGCTTCAAACATTTCAGTACATGTAAGCAGGGCACCAGAGGATTTAGGAGTGCATTTGTTTAATTTCTGATAATTTACTGAACAAATATTGTTCTTATTAATAGTAGTAGTCAGGCAGTTCGAAAAAATGTATATAAGTAGTCAAATTATTAAGTGAAGGTCCTTTTTTTCCCCAGTAGTTTCATTGTCTGAATTGACCAATGTATTTTTCTACAATCCATGTGAACTCTCAGTTATTCTCCTAACTCATCATTCTCACGTGCACAGTAAGCTGACCAAATAGTTTATTTCTGCCCCCAAAAATAAGATGTATGTATCTGTATGTGTTGCCAAACCAATAGCTGACAGCTCTCAGGGTCTTTCAGAAACATCGATGATTTTCCATAATTTGTCCTGTAGCATACTGTACCACATTAAAATGTACAATATGAAATACAATCCTGGTATAAACAATTTTAAATGAGATATACAAATGTTACTAATGTAACACACATAGTCATCTTTGCCAAGTTTGGCTCCCAGTTTAGCAACAGTGCCGTGTGTGATGTGCTCGCCGTGTTTCCTGTTCTAATCCATTACAACATGGTGCCAACTTGCTGATCCCTCCATGAGAATGCTGTCATTCTCCCTGTGTTGTCAATGTTGTCAATTCGACCTGTGTCTAGAGACTTTTGGGGCACCTTGATCATTTCCTACCTAATGTTTTCAACATCATTTTTTGAAGAATAAAAATGACCTTATACAATAAATATTAAATGTAGTATGGAGCAAAAGTTAATAATTGTTTATTAAACAAATGAGGGTGGCCAGGACTGACCTCATATGAATTAACAACAATGTCTTTTTAAGAACCAAATAAGGCCAGCTGGCCATAAGTGGTCATCCATAATCAGTTCTTAGAATCACTGTGGTATTATTGTAACCTAATTATGATATTTCCCATGTACAAATAAACCTTTAGAATCTTCTGCCAATGCTGAAATAACCTGTCAATGGTTTGTTTATTCTGTGGAGATACACTTTCAATTACACTTTCCTTACTTTTACAGTTCCTGTTTTGTCCGGCTTCCATTAATCCTTTGATTAAAGGTCATGTCAGGAGTAATAAAAATAACCTGGTTACTGTTTTTTTACTGTAGAAACTGAGGCTACCATAATCAACCAGATGAGCACTGACTCACCATAACCAAGATGGCAATTTCAAAAGTAGCTGCCCAAAAAACCACACAGGCGGATTGGACCATACGTTCCAGAAAAGCTTTAAAAAGTTAACAGTAAATTTCCTGACTTGGGTCTTCAGCTGTAATGTATTCAAAAGAGAAGAGATGTTCCCTCTTTATTCAGCCACTTCTAAAACATCTGATAGATTTTTTCATGTGGGTCAGGCACTCTCTATTGCATTTAATGAACCAAATGTTGAATACTGTAATTCTGTAATTATAACATACAGTGCATCCGGAACGCATTCACAGTGCTTCACTTTTTCCACATTTGGTATGTTACAGCCTTACTCCAAAATGGAGTAAATTCATTATTTTCATACAATTCTACAAACAGTACCCCATAAATGACAATTTGAAAAAGTTTGTTTGGAATTTTTGTAAATGTGTTAAAAACATAAAACAAAACAAAACAAAAATCACATGTACATAAGTATTCACAGACTTTCACAGCAAACCATCTCTGCAGCAACCCACCAATCAGGCTGTAAAAAAAGTGAAAGAGCTCCAGCATTTCTCTGGAGAACCTTCCAGAAGAAAATCCATCTCTGCAGCAACCCACCAATCAGACTGTAAAAAAGTCTGTGAATACTATTGTAAAATTAGGAAGTTCTGTAACATTGGGAAGTTCAATGCTGCAGATATTTTTCTGTACCTTCCACAGATCTGTACTTCAATACAATCCTGTCTCTGACTTCATGGCTTGGTTTGTGCTCTAACATTAATGCTAAATGGGACCTTATTTGACAGGTGACAGGTGTGTGCCTTTCCAAATCATGTCCAATCAACTGAATTTACCACAGGTGGATTCCAAACAAATTGTAGAAACATCTCAAGGATGATCAGTGGAAACAGGATACACCTGAGCTTAATTTTGAGTGTTACTCAGAGGCTGTAAATACGTACAGTATGTACATGAACTTCTTTCACGTTGTCATTACAGGGTTATTGTTTGCCCTGGTGGTCTATTGGTTAGGATGCGGTGCTCTCACCGCTGCGGCCCGGGTTCAATCCCCGGTCAGGGAACCAACCCCAGCCATAAGGGTTGCACAAGCCTTAGTGCCGGCCCCAAGCCCGGATAAATGGGGAGGGTTGCGTTAGGAAGGGCATCCAGCATAAAAACATGTGCCAAATTAAACATGTGGATGGTCCGCTGTGGCGACCCCTAATGGGAGAAGCTGAAAGAAAGTTTTATTATAGGGTTATTGTTTGTAGAATTTTGAGGAAAATAATACATTGAATATATTTTGGAGTAAGGCTGTAAGATAACAAAATGTAAAAAAAGTGGAGCGCTGTGAATACTTTCTGGATGCACTGTAATCAGCTGCTTCAGAAGCGAAGTCAGTGAGACTGTTAATGAATATGCCATGACTTTAGATGGGTTTTTTTAAAAACAAAAATAATGGAATGAAAATGTGCTTTTTAGTCAAACAAATTGAAGTGTAGATTACGGTTTGACACAGTGTACATAATGTAAAGTGAATAGTATTCCAGGTAAAACATAATTGCTACTGTATGTGCATGTAGCAATTTACAACAATTATAACTGTGCAAGACAAACAGACCAAAAAAACTGTAAATGATTGTAAACAATAATCAAAACATAATTAACAGAAGATTGAGATAGCCTTTTTTTAAGAGCAGGCAGAATGATCCAAATTGTAAAGCAAAACTCAATGTCACAAATCTACGAACAAACAACAACCACCAGGCATGGATTGTAAAACAGAATAGTTTGTTACAATATGGCAGTATGGCACTTATACGGCCTGGCCTTGTCAGTTATATAAAAAGAACTGAGAAAAGTCTCTTTATAGAGTTGTGTGTGTGTGTGTGTGTGTGTGTGTGTGTGTGTGTGTGTGTGTGTGATTGAGCACAAGTGTGCTCAGTTTGTAACTTGGTGATTAAGAGCACTGAAGAGCATGTAGGAGGCCATGTTTGAAGGCTAAGAGGTTTGCTGGGAATTTGAGTTGCCATATGGCTGTGACCTAAAATGAGTCAAAGACATGCATTTTGAAGCAGTGTGGGAAATTTCACAAGTGCCAAAATGGGTGTTTTCAAGACTGAAATCATGCAAAATGCCTTAAAATATAAAATTCAATACAATACCTTTTAATCTAGGTTTTTTTTTAAAAAGAGGTATCCCCAAAAGATTTTCAGTAAATGGTTCTTAAAAGAACTACTGCCATAATTAACCTTTTCTAGTAATGGAAAGGGCTCTTTACAAAGGATCTTTCTAAAAGCACTCAATTTTTTTTAATGTTAGTGTTAGTGTGTTAGTTATTTGTGCTTAGAAGCCTCTATCTTCTGTTCACTTATGTCTGCATAAAAGTGTACACCACATGAATAAATGCAACATTATGCTATGTTTTTCAATATGTAACAGAATTATAACAGTGGGACATCTGGACATGATCTGAACATGACAATTTTCTGGCAGCTACTCAGTAATCAAACAATAAACTCAACAGCTTCTCAAGACCATTAATCATGCATATTTTGAGACTGTCCTTCACCAAATTTCAGCCCAAAATTACAAGGTATCATCTTTAAAATTCTATGGGACTAAATTAGCACTGGAAATGAAGAAGAGACCACCTTTATTCAACATGAACTAATCTTTTATCTCTGTATTTTAAAAAAAACCTGCATGGTGCTGTAGAGACAGTAGAACTCATAGGAATGGAAATAGAAGTGAAACATGCATTTCCTAGATACTCCCGGACAGTTTCTCTGTGTTCAGTTGTTTGTTACTGCATTACATTTCCAGAACATTGAAAGAAGTAGAGGAATATTTCTTCATTCTTCATTCTCTGGACTGGTTTGTGAATGCTTGGTGTTTGAAAGCTTATTCACGTCTGCATAAGCAGATTGTCTGCTAAACCAATTCCTGTCTGCCAAGAAGACTCAATGTGTCTCCCAGTCACTGAGAAATCAAGAACTTGACAGCTTCCTGTGGTTGTTTTCCATCTTTTAAACTCCTTAAGTCAGACCTCAATGCCCAGTCAAGGTCATAGTAAAGTGTATAATGATAAATAATATGGGAACTGACATTTATTTGAGAGAGTGAAAGAGTGTTATGGTTGTCTTTGACTAACAATGTGCTTTTTTTTTAAACACAGAACCTCAACTGTGTTAAAAAAAAATCTTAATTTTCCTTTATTATTGTAAAAAAGAATTCAAGCAGCCTTTCCCATGTACTCAGCAATTTTGCAATTTATTGTGGTTTTTCGATTATTATTATTATTATAAAACCAGTATCTATTATTTGAAACATGTTCCCTTTCTTTAAATGACGAGGCGGATTTTTTTGCTATTGATGTGGATTTACTTGTGCACTAAGACTGTAGAATGCATGTATCTATTTAAAATAGACAATGACAACAGTGAGCTAGCATTATGAATTAATTAAAATAAAATGAGGAGCGCATTTTCGAGTACATATCTTCATTTTTCATATAGAAGATGCATTTTGAATGTTTACAATCAGTCAGCTTTATAACTGTCAGCTTTATGTCTGGACACACTGTCCCAGGTTAAGCGCAGATTAAAGGCAAGTTTACACATAACACACGCCATTTGGATCCCACTTCATGTGGAGTTTGGACACTGGACCTCTTTGAGTGTTTAAAGGCTCTGGCATGGAGAAGCTGGTGTTGGATCTGTAATGATCTTAAATGTTGAGTTGTTTTATGAGTTGCTCAGTAGCTCCTGGTTCCATAGTCACAAATGACTGTAAAAGACAGTAGAAAGAACATAACTTATAATCTTACATTCCAGTGCTCATGTTAGTTCTCACTCTCCAGTGTTCTGTATCATGCCAATCACGTGGCGGCAGCTGAGGAGTGAAAACGTTTTATTTATGAGAGAATCTCAGCAAGCACAAAAAAATTGAAAACCATATTTAACTGTATTGGTCAAAATAGCAGGAGACCACATTGGGTAACATTCTGTGCAGCATGATTTCCATGATTGCACAGAATCCTGTTTTTAGCCTGTTTTCTAACATTCCTTTTTTTTTTCATTGATTATAAAGTGATTATTTGAGTTACAATAAACTTCCTGTAAGCTAAACCATGCTGAACTCTTTCATCAAAAATAAAATTCACACTCTGTACCAAACTGCAGAAGTTTTGGAAATCCTTTAGAATTCTCCCTGAAGTTAAACCTTCTTAATATATCCATTTGTTCTGGTTCGGGATTATTGGTTTGGCTGCTCAAACTGTATAATTGTGTGAAAATACCAGACAATGACCATATTCTGAAAAACTTAATTACAAATTGGTTCTGTAACTATGGTCACAGTTATTATTTCTTCTTCATTTTGATGTTAGCTGTGAACATTATCATTAATTAATCATCTGCATGATAAATAAATATAATCTCATACAAATTCTCAAGACCTATATATATATATATATATATATATATATATATATATATATATATATATATATATATATATATATATATATATATATATATTTACATTTTATATACACTCAATGTCCTGTATTTTAACTTATTATTTAAGTTTTACCCAACATTGGGTTTTACTCAATATTGTAAGATATACATCAAAGGTGATTGAGCAAAAGACGACTAAGAACATGGATGAGGAGTATGGCACATATCAGTACAAATATCAAAATCAGTACAATATCAAAAAAACAACTATCCAGCAAGGTCTTCTAATGAATAATATTAAATCAGTTATTAGTCTAATAGCATAAATAGTTTAATTTCAATTGGTTTTAGCACTTACTCACAGGCCT
This sequence comes from Silurus meridionalis, assembly GCF_014805685.1. Lineage (NCBI taxonomy): Eukaryota > Metazoa > Chordata > Actinopteri > Siluriformes > Siluridae > Silurus > Silurus meridionalis. The sequence goes on from NC_060885.1 coordinate 18,975,950, forward strand.
TAAATGTGCAAGCTACAGTATACTGTACAAAACCTTTAAGTGTTAAATTCCTTAAAGACTCAATCCTTGACTTTGCTGCAGTGGATCTGGAGCCAAGTATAACACAGGGCACACACTTATTTACAATCAAATCATTCATATCTAGTACATTTTGGGTAGTTCAGTTAATTATAATAAGCAAACAGATTAACATTTTATGAGGATACTAGAAGTAATACACAAATTGGCATTAATATATCAAGAACAAGATCACTTGTTGCATTACATTTCACCAGACCAATTTGTTCATGCATTGTAATCCAGTGGGTAAACATCTGGATGTCTCTCTCATAACTGCTTTTACTGTGTGATGCTTCACAAAGCAACACGTTTAAAAAATACTCATTACTCCATTGCTCAGTCTGTTAGAGGTCTCATTGTCTTTAATAAAGTGTTAGTGAGGACAAATTGGAAACAGGTATCCCGGGGGGAACAGATGGAAAGCCTGCAATGCAGAAAAACAATTACTCAGCATAGTAAAAAGCTGTTTGAATAACATACTGTATGGATCTTCTGTGTCAAAATGTGTCCATTATAACTGTGTTTACTGGTGTAGTAACTCTGATATACAGTATTATATGTTTTTTTAAGTGTCTCACTTAATACTAGTCTAAAGATCTCATCCACTAATACTGGTTAATTTATGTCAACTTACCCAGTTCACAGTTGTAAATACTATTTATTGTATTTTTATTTTAAAATATGGAATAAAGAATGAGAAATCAAGAAATAAGTAAAATGTGCAGTGTTTATTATATACCGAAAGAGTTTATTTTTGTGTGTTTTTGCTCATGAAAGCAGCCTTGATGTTGGATTTTGCTGTATAAAATCTAAAGTAAATAATGAACCCACAGTGCGGGCATGTCAGTTTTAAATGAGAGCAAATATAGAGGCTACACTTTATGCTATGATTCATTTAAACCCTTTTAAAGTCTAAATTAAACCATTCTTCTGGCTGACCATTTTCTAATCTACCATCTGTACTAATCAACACTGGTAATCAGACTTCATAGATGAGGTGAAAACATAACCACTTACTTATCATATATCATTACCACAGAGCATTATTAGGAACTTTGGTGATATTTCTGGACTTTCAAAATTAAAAGTTGGTGCTTTTCTATTACCACACCACAGAGTTTAATTACATTGGGCTGATGGTGGGTGAGGTCATTGGGCGAGGTTTGTTTTCAGTGGCCTGGTTGAGTGAAATTAGCTGCCTCAGCATAGGCTTTTGGTCATCGTCCTGGCCCAGTTTAAACTGCTTGCTGTTTAGTCATGCTTTTAAGCGGGATGTGCATGTACTCCTCTGAAGCTTTGGTTTTGCTTCACATTTTTTTCCTAACTTGCACGTGTGTTACATAAGTTAAACACTTGCTGTGCAACAGACTGAATGCAGAATTTTATGGTTTATACAGATTTCTCAATCTAAAGTGTCTCAATTTAGACTATATGGACAAACATACTGAAAACCTGACTTTTCCACCCATATGTGAGTCTTCTCCAAGTTCATTTCATTTGAACTAAGAGACCCAAATCTGTTCCACCATAACAGTGCCACCTGGACACAAAACAAGTTCTATGAATATATAGTTTTCCATTATATAAAAAAAAAACATGGCAAAACTTTTTGTCTGTTAATTGGATAATAATAATTTCACAGGAATGAAAAATATCCTGGAGTCCACTGGTCTACATATGCATCTCTCTCTCTCTCTCTCTCTCTCTCTCTCTCTCTCTCTCTCTCTCTCTCTCTCTCAGTGCACAACCTCTGTTTACTGACCTAAATAACATATAGCGAGATAGAGAAGAGGCAGCCTAAACAGGTGTGGAGAGGGGGTGAACAGAGAATTGGATGTTTCCGGCACCTCAGACATTGAAGTCCATCATTCATGACACAGATCTGCTTTCTCTCTCTCTCATTCCTCATTCCTGCACTACCTCTGTACACTATACTCAGGTCTCAGACTTCTCAGTCTGCCTGTAGACCAGCATAGTGTTACATTGGCCTGATATATTAGATATCCTTTTTTTTTTCATGCTAAGCTGGTTTGAATTATTTTGTGTCCTTAAGTGTAAATTATATTTTGTGAATTGGATTGTTGCCCACTGGCAGGAATAAAACACCAGAAAGAGTAAATCTTCCAATGACAAAAAATGCAAAGCATAGAAACAATAGGTCTTACCTGCATTACTCAAGATTTCCCATTAAGAGTTCTGATGATTTTAACCACATGTGATTAATTTTATTCTTAGTGAGGGCTGAAAAAGTACATGTGAAAACTGCAATTTAGTCACTATAAATGTCCTTTACTTCTGTGTTCAATTGAATTTTAAAGATTTGTTCAAATTACCCCCTTAAAGAGTTATAAATAGTATTATAAAATCATTATTAAGTTTAACATTTTCTACAAATGCATTGTGAATAAAATTAGCAACATTGATTCAATACCTAGAACCAGATCAGTAAGAAATGTCAAAGTTTGAATGAGATTTATCCAAGAAATCTATTTTTAGAACTGGATCTCATTACACATAAACAGACTTATCTGGGAAATTTAGGTGTTTATGATGAAATTTTTTATAATTAACACTTTATACATGATGTTTTTTATATTTACAATATAAATATAATTTATAATACATTTTATATTTACAATGAAGTGCTTCAGTTTAAAAAAAAAAAAAAAAAAGCTTTGCTGTGTTTGTTAAAAATATAAAAATATATATATATATATATATATATATATATATATATATATATATATATATATATATATATATATATATATATATATATATATATATATATATATATAAAAGAGAGGTCTCTCAATTGGTAAATTGCACATAATGGTATTGTAAAATAGTATTTTCCAATCACTGTCAAACTTTCAGGTTGAAAAAGCATCTGTATATGGGATCCATGTGTGAATTTCATTCTGCAGATTTTATTCATTGCACAATGAAAAAAAATAGGCTTACCTGTCTGATCTCTCAATGAGCATAGAGGAGCTTTGCTTAAGTGTGAGGGGGAAAAAAGAGGGGTTTTATAGTGCTGTGAAAATAAACAACTGTCATTGGCACTTTCACCTTCCTTTTGTAGCAGTAGAAACCAAAGGGACATTTGTTCCTGGATCCTGAATAATTTTAAGCCTTTGTTCTTAAGGGGGGATGGGACTGCTAAAGGTGCGTGCACACACACACACACACACACACACACACACACACACACACACACACACACACACACACTGTATTCATTTTAACAATTTTATTAATCTATTCACTGAGAATAAAAAAAGCATCTTACTAAAACAAAACTGTGAAAGATACACTCATAATGTTACTACACTTACCATCACAAAATTTAAAGAGAGCATGCTATTGGCTAAGGATCAATTCCTGTACAGGGCAGTTTATGGATGCTAGGCCATGTTTTAGCTATTAGGGGCGAGAGGGTGGCTAATTGCTGGCCTGCAGCTAGATTCCACTGAATGTCAGCTGAGAAAACATGAGTGCTTGTCTCGCAATCGGCGCAGTTGAAGGGCTAGTCAAATGCCCCGAGAAAGAAATAAGAAAAGCAGGGATCACAGAGATGCCTTTCTTAAGCGACTCACTCTGAACAAGTTCTTTCCAACAACACCTAAAACACTTCTCATAATTAACGTCAGTGTGCAGATCAGTACCTCACTTTGCTGTTGAAAGGTTTAAGCAAAACCACTGCCATTATGTGTCTGACTGAAACCGGATTTTGAATAGCGGATTAAATCAGCACAAATGGAAGTGGGGGAGCATGGAGAAGTTCAAATCTATAGACTAAACTGTTTGCCTTTATGACCCCTTCACTGCTTTAAAAAAATAAACTGTTAGAGCAATGTATAAAAAGCAGCTGTTTTATAAAATTCGCTTGCTGTCAGCAAGTTCAATTAAAAGCTTTTTCGTTCTTCTGCAAGGATAAATCTTTTTTTGTCACACTAACTCTTCGAAGCAGAATTGGTCCCATCTCAGCTGTCTATATTTATATTTAGTGTTAAGGGAGAAAGTGAGCAATGCCATAAATTTTATAGCCTCAGGAACTCAGCTTGCAGTCGATGTTGAAGTGTGTTGTTTTTAAAAATCCTTTAGGCACAGGTGCTTTTTGAGAAGTTCGTTTCCTCTCCTATTTGAAGCATTTCGTTTAGTCTAGTTCTTTAGTCAGAACTTATACCTTCTATTTAACCACTGTCATGCAACAAATCAAACTTCCACTGATGACATTTTAGGTGAACATCTAATCAAAGTCTTGTGCAAGGCCTCCCTTCCTTCATTTCCTTTTGGATAACTATTGACGTTCATCCATTGTATTATTCAAGGCTATTGATATTGCATTTCCTCCATGAAAATGGATTTGCTTTGTTATTTTGTACAGTTCATTTATTACTGTTTGTTTGTTTTTTATAGTTTGTATTTCATAATTAGAATTTTTACGGTTTATTAAATTATTCGTAATTATTTCCATTACAACAATGAAACAATTATATAATAAATAAGAAACTTTATATACGCACATTTGTTTTTAAAAAGGTTATCGACAACTGACTGCAGATCAGACATGAGCTTTGCCGAGTAAAACCCTAAATAATATGCCATAATTAAATGTACCATCTAATAAGAAATGTATCATCCGAAATGATGAACACGTGTTTTATAGTCAATCATTTTTGCATTGTGTTGTGAATGTTGAAATTTCATACATACATGCAAATACATTTTAGTATCAAAAGAACAAAGGATTCTGTGATTTCGACACACATTAGAAACTCCCTACAGCTGACATGGTGCGCTAATTTATCCACTAATTATCTTGATTAAGACAGGGGGTTGTGTTTGACTCAGGTCATTAAACAGCTCAAAAAACTTTATCAGTGAGGGCTTTGATTTGATTACAGATAAAGGCTCAGAGCACAACACTGGAAGTTTGCTAGAATTTAAACTCACAACCTGCTGTTCAGAAGTGAACAGCTTTAACCACTAACCCAAAATTTGTAATCCTGGAAGGACATCATTTCCAGGCCATTCCATATATTGTATATATCATCAATTTTACACCCTGCAATCGAACAGTGGAGGAAATATAACTGCTAAAACACCTCCATTTGCTGTTTACTTTTCAAACTTTAAGAGACAGATAAGCAACTTGATGCCAGATATAAACAAAAATATACTATTAGACACTATACAGTGTCTGTAAAATGGTTTTACTATTTCTACAATTAATACAGACCCACATGATTGAAGCAGGACAAAATATTACAAATATAAAAGAAAATAATCCTAAAATGGAAATGGTGGAATAGTAGTTTTAAAAAGAAGATGGAATCGTTTTAAAAATAGCTTTGCAACCTCAGAGGAGGATTAGATAACAATTTCCAACATCATAGCATAAGAATAAGATGATAAACAGTCTGTTCAAGCTCGAAAGGTGATCCAAGAATAACAGACCTTTCACTAATGCATTCAGGTGCTGAAACAATGTAAAGCGTTTATAAAGAAGTCACTTAGGATAAGTATATTTACATAACTTGTGAACTTACGAACTAATTATTTTCGTTGCCTCTCAAGGGATGATCTTTGGGAAAATAGAGCACTGTCTTATGATCTTAAGACTGATCGGATTCCCATTCAAAAAAAATATGTATGAGGATTATGCTGATTCATTTGTACTATCGAGAATACTGATATGACAAAGCTATAGAAAAGACTTGAGACTATAGACATAACCTCTGTAATAACAGTTACCACTTTCAGACGGAGTTAATATTTCTCTTGGACTTGGCTGTCTTTTAAGAAACACTGGTGGAAAAGGGTCATCATTGTTTTATGTGTCCTTAAAGCATTTGCATGAACATGCGGAGAGGAGTGATAATTGCTGTCATGCTACACTTGACTTGACAGACTGAACTGCCTGTGATGTTCATTATGTGTAGGAACAGACGCTGTTGACACAGGTGCTAAACTTATCATTAAGGACTAATGCACCATACTGTGGGGGGTAATTGTGTTCAAAGCCAAGCTTTTCTTGTTAATCTTGTTACACCCTGCAGACTGGACACGTCTTTGCTAAAGTGATGAGTGTGTGATCTAAATAAATTGTGTAGGAGGAGGATTGGGGTGGTTGTGAAGCAAACCATTTCACACGTTTGCCTCAGGCACGTTACCTATGTTTTATTTTATTGCTAACCCAGTATGATCACTCAGACAGTAAACTGTGGCCCCTTCGACGACCCAGTAAATTATATAACCAGAACAGGCTGTCATGGCTAACTAGGAAATACTGTAAAGAGAAAAACTGGGCCTTTGACATTTTCAGAACGAACTAAAATCTCTATTGAATTATTATGATTATGATTAAACCATGATGCAGCTAATTGGGGCTGTTTAATTTGGGCATGTCTTTCTGTTTTTAGTATCAGGAAGAAAGCATGTGGAATTACTCAGAGACCTCAGAGAACTTGGTTATGACCCAAGAGAGCATGGGCCTGATTGCAGCTGATAAAATCTTGTGCCTGCCATTATAGCCTTGAGCACAGAGCTTAATGATATCAAGATACTCCGGATACCTTAGAGGGACTGACAAGCATATCTTTAAGACACAATATAATAATAATAATAATAATAATAATAATAATAATAATAATAACAATAATAATAATAATAATAATAATAATAATAATAATAATAAGGGAATAAGAAGAACATGAACAAACAACAATTGTGCAATAGGTTACATTGCTGTCTCACAGCTCCAGGGTGCCTGGTTTCATTCTGAGCATCTTAACAGACTTTTTACATGTTCGGTTTCCTCTGTGTTCCCTGGTTTCCTCCTGAACATGCACCAAAAAGTGCACAGACAATTGTATCTTTTCCCCTTAAATGTGAAAATCGCTATGCATGAAACCCTGTAAAATACTAACAGCTTGTTCAGTGCATATTTTTGCTTTCTTCCCAGTGTTCCTGAAGACAATTCATAAATAAAGAATTACAATTAACAGTGTCATCAAAAATGTGTTGACAGAAGAAAAATGTTTATAGCTTTAAAAAAAGTACAGTGATGTGTGTTAAAAAAGATTATGTCCCGGTGATGTCTAATTATCATCAGTTTTACAAGATCTAGTATAACAACATGCTTTTAGAGTAAAGATAAAAGAAAACATGTAATGAGCAGCTATCAAGTCCATGGGGTTAAGTTCAAAGTCATTTTTTGTTCCCTTCAAAGACATAAGGCCTGGGAGAAACAAAAGTGGTTGTATTGTAGAGTGCAGGTCGTAGTTATTTTTAGCATTTTACACACACACACACACACACACACACACACACACACACACACACACACACACACACACACACTTAAAGAATGCTACAGACACTGCAGTCAAAAACATCTACCCTTACATATTCCAGTCAGTTATTTTGCTGGTTCAATGTAGCAGGTTTTTTTTTCGTATTACTGTTTTCAGGAATCTCTACAATAGAAATGAAGCCTGTATTATCAGATATAAGGGGAGTCAATAGAATAATTATTATTATACTATGAACAGGAAGCTACTGCAAGGTAATAATATCAGTGATGTCAGTAATGTCAGGGCTGGCTTGAAAATAGCATGCAGAAGGGACTGTTCGGTGTACTACAGATAGAGAGAGCTAATGTTGTCATACATGTTATTGAATATAGAAGGATGAGTGTGCTGGGCGCCAGTCCTGAAGGACGCAGGGTTAATAAGTCATCTAAAACACTGGACATGACGCAGGTTAAAACAATATAATCTTCACGTTTGCATAAGCGAAGCATAAACAATAGCTTTTCCGGGGAACTTATGTTAATATTAGGGATATCCTGTAGATAGCAGGGGCCACAAGCTGCTTGGATAAAGAATAAACCTATGGCCTACCGGGACACTATAATATTAGATATTATGTTGTCTCTTTTTTAGTCAATTTCCAAATCCACCCAAAGGACAAATACTGTATGCCAAACATGATACAGCAACATGATACAGCAATAGATTTATTTTTATGGGTGTCACATATTTTTGTGCTGAAACATTTCTTTTTGCATTCAATTTTACTCTCTGCATCAGTGCAGAAGCTGTACATCAACTAATCAACTCCTGTTTCTTCTTTATTTCCAAACAGATACTTTTACTTAATGTTTAATTACCCCAGCCTTCGTATTACTACCATGGACTATTATCAGTCTGGTTGTTAATCGTTAGTCTAATCTAAGCAGTCCGTTCCCACTGAGTGAATTGAGACACTCAGCCAAGAAAAGAAAAAAAACAGAAACCATTCATCTAATGATAAATCTTTTTTAAGAGTGCTCACAGACTTTGTTGTATCAAACAGCAGCTTATGTATGTTGTTAACCGTGTGTATGTTGTTAATCATGACCTTAATGGGAAGCATCTTGTCTGAGTCACTGAACCAAACTGACCTTTAATCTGTCATTAAATATTTAATGCTGAGATACCTTTCATATGGCTAAATGGGCTGAGTTTTAATTATTTTCCGTTTATCCAGTGGTTAAAAACCCTGAGCACATGGCAGAAACATTAGCTTTAATGCAATCTTTAATGACAGCCCATGTCTGTGTTCTTGCTTTAGTGCTTCTCATGCATGGTGAGTCCAACTTTTCCTGCCTTCCTGTGAAATCATCAGTGTATTGAGGTGGTAGGGAGAGACATCAAAGCAAGGACATACAGATATTTTTTAGATTTTCTACAGAGACCGCACAGCAACCCTGGGCAATGTAGAGTAGCCTGTAAGCCCATCAGCATTTTTCACTTTTGTATCAAAACAGCATATTTTTAAAAATATGTCTAGCATGAATATCTAAGACTTCTTTTTTATGTTTGGTGTATGAACCAAATAAACCTATATTTATGACACAATCTGTCAATATGAATAATTGATAATATACTGTAAATAAGGATTACTATGCATGTTGTGAGATTTACAATATGGATACATGATTGTGACTTAAATAAACAGAGACAATTTCATTACTTTTACTGAAAGTGCTTATTAAATTTTTTTCTACATCTTTTGCAAATTGTGAATGTAGACTATTTACCAGACTAAATTCTAAAGTCAGCTAATCCCATGTACATGAAAGCAGAAGCACTAAGGAACACACAAGCGGATGCTGAACTGCCTGTCAGATTACACCTGACAAATACCAGATCAGCCTAAAAAAAAAAAAAAACTTGTGTCAGTGAAATGATTATAAATAGTGTTCATATGGCCACAAAAATCTAATATCTTCCGCTTTCGGTGCACTGCACCATTTCATATTTTTATTAGCATTGAAATGGTTTTCTTAAAAAAAAAAGGCAGTAAAGTATTTTTCATGATGCATTTAATGGCTTGTCTGTGTATCCCTTCGCTCCAAGTCTGCTCGGATTCAGACAATGCCTCGGGCTGTAGGACTGATCAGAAGGAGAAAAAATGAAAGACTTTTTCATTGCAGTGTTGACAAATCTGTTCACTCCTGTTAATGATCAAGGCTTGAAATGCAAATAATTTCAACCAAATGCAAATCAGAAATCTTTATGTTATATATATATAGCAACATTTCACTCCACCCTGAGGAAACACACAGAGCAAGAATCCTCTATTCAACTTCTCCCATGAGACAGACTTAAATGGAAATATCTGCTGAGGTGACCTGAAGTCCAGACTTCCTAACCTTAACAAATTGCTTCCTGGTCATGCTTTCAGATAATCACAACTGCAGAAGAAGCCTCTACAAGGTCATTATCCTGGAAAACCTTAAGAGAATTTATCATAGAAGAGATACAGCTGTGACTAAACCTTTTCACACATATATTTATTATTCACCTTTTCTGCTGATGTTCATTCTCATTTAGCAAATCTCATTTAGTCAAAAATCTTAAATTTAGCATAAAAGGTCATATTTGATGCATTTCATTTGAGAAATAAAATTTGTCACTACAAGCCATAGTAATACATTGTTTTTTTGTGTATTTAAAAATTGAAGACAGCTCATTCAAATGTTATTTTATTAAAAGTGCCCTTTAACTTTTGGACATCCTTGAAATACACTGAAATAATCATAAATAATAGTGCATAGCATCATGCTGAATGCTAAACACTGTCATCAGTGGGAGTTGTAAGTTTTAATTGATTATACATCTGTGGAGAAAGGCCTGATGAACAGGGTGGGTCTTGGGCCTCATCTGGAATGCTGCTAGTTTAAATGGTGTAAAGTAACCCCAGGTACTAATGAGAACTGACCCCTGCATTATAAACTCATTATACAACATTATAAAGAGTTCAAGAGACAGTTGACAGGTCAGTATTACAAAGGTAGTTAGAGAGAGAATATGTGGTTGTGTGTAGCAGAACCTTTTCTTTGGGACAATCAGTGCTAAGAATGTCTGGAGAACTGGGGTCTGACAAAAATTCCTGATGTCACTCTTAGCCGAAACAGTCTGGTGATGAAGTGAAGGTTGTAGTTTGGAAAGAAACTAAATACAGCATAGAACACATGCCATGGAAGCTCAGTCCTTAAAATTCTGCACTATGACCAAAATACTGTGATTCAGAGATTTTGACAGAAGAAAACCTGTTGTTTCACAGGTGGCTGCATGAGCTAAATGCTCATGATGAAATCCACTTGACTGTATTAAAATAAAAAATATAACCATATCAAAAACAGGATTCAATCTAGCATTTACAGATTTTCTTCCTTGCTATAAGCATACAGTCTCCTACCATATGCAGTTTCACAGAGAGACAGGTGAGTGGAACAGTTTCCATACAGGAAGTGGAAGCAGGCTTTCATCCCAGAAACATATCTCTAGATTCCCTACTGTCACAATCTCCAGACTGAGCTTATCCTGTCCTTTAACAACTGTGAGGAGGGGGTCCTCTACTTGCTGTTTGGCCTTCTTCTCATCTGGCAGTTATCAAGCAAATTAAAAGAACACATGTCCAGAGCAACTGCGCTCTGTGGACAAATCCTGCTCTCACAATAGCAGAGGCTAGGATGATCTAGCAGGAATTGAAGGGACTTGGGCCCCCAGGGGCACTATTTTCCCACTGCTTTACCTCTGGTTGAAAAACTATCCTGGCCTCAGATATCTTAGTTATCTTTGACTGTAATGGGAGCTTTAGGAGGAGCAAGCATAGAAGGACACAAAGAATTGTAGAAATGCTTTAAAAGACTATAATAGGTCTACTTTTTATAAATGCTTCTTGTGCCATAGAACCTCTGATGATGTCAGTTAGTCGGTAGTCTAGTGCCAAAACTTCCACCAAGACTGGTACCAAAAGGAACCAAATTTCGATAAAAAGTAAAGGGCAAATGCTCAATTCTGGTTGATTAGATGTTTTGACATGATGTTACCATTTGGAGAAACTGGAGATAATACAGCACATGCAAAAAAGAAAATAATTAATGGCTGCTTGTGTCTTTAAAATCAACATTGTAGTGATTTATTTCTTTACAAATACAAAGTTATGTTTTATTCACTAATTCGTCACTCTTCATTATTCGCTTCATCAGATTCAATCCCAGGAACACTTAGGGAAAGGCAGGAATATGACCTGAAGAAGATCACACAATCGTTTAAAAATGTTTTGCAGAGAGAACACTTGAAAGAAACCCATGCTGACACAAGGAGAACATGTGTCAGCATGGGTCTCTGCATCTATGCATAACAGCACAAAGATAATAACTAGTATTTCTACATTAAATACACAATAACTAATGTATTCTGGTTGAACACGTGGCTGACAAGAACATCAATTAACATTTCATATAAAGCTTAGTATAATTTCTGAACTATAATCTAATGAAATTTCACCACTACAACGATTCCAGTTTATTCCAGTCATCTCTGAAATTTTATGTTTTTTCTTATTTATTATGTTCTTATTTGTGAATGTTCTATGAACTGTTCTAGACATGTGGTGAAACTGAAACCAATAACTGAAAGAAAATGATTTAAAACAGGATCTTTCAGATCATCTCACACCAAATGTCATAAAATAGCTGCAGTTAAAACCACCAAACATAACTTCATAATATTTCATATTTAGCAGCAATTGTAAAAGGGAGATGCTAAACTGTTATCCAAGGACATTGGAGTTTTGTGCAGTGTGCAGTGGATATATGTATATTGTTAATGACAGATTTACACGGTGACATTCAGGAGGAAAGCATAAAACAAAAACCTTTAAGTACCTTAAAGGCATGACCTATGCACCCAACGCACCCCATTTGGTAGGATGTATCTCAATTCCAGTCATCATAGAATCATCAACAGTGGCTCTTCATCAACATTATCTAGTGGGTGACAGTTTTATATGCTTTGGGATCAACTATAGAGATCCCTTTTCTGCATTAAACAGAAGTGTCTATCAATAATACCCACCCACTTCCACATCCTGTGTGAAACCAGAACCTTTACCTGAACCGGAAAGAAGAAAGGGCAGAGGATGAGCATAAGGAAAATGATATAGTTTAATAGAGAAAGACACTTTCTGAGGGCTGAGAAAGAGATCTGGATTCAAAACATATGTGCAGAAAATACACACCAGATATTTAATTGTCTAGGGTAAAAGGAGAAGGAGAGATAAAGACAGAGAGAGTAATACTTTACAGGAGGAAGACACTTTAATTATAAGCCATATCAAATTTCCTGATGGCTTTTCCAGCCCCATGGCTTAATCTCTGGTCTAAATTCCACTCAGTGTCACTCATCAACATCTATCTCTACTCATCCCTAAATCTGCAAACTCCATCACAGCAAGAGGGGTGGGAACATTCCTAATTCAGTGTCCTGAACTCTTTGCCTTTTAGCAGAAGATAGTTTGGTAATGAGAATGTCTCTTTCTAAAATCTATTTGGTAAACTGCTTTCTTCCTGTGTGTGAAACCTTAAACATGGCAGCTAATTAGAAACCGAGTAGTAGCATTGTTGTAATAAAACCGTCAGCAAAAACACAAATCACTTTCTTGATCACTTTCCAGCATTCAGGTCAATCTGGCTGTTATTGCCATGGACACCCAAAATCAAGGACTAGAATTGTTCTGTTCTGTATTAGCAGGGTGTTAACTGTGTATTGTAATTGTCTGCCAAACTACAAGACAATAAACCTATATGAATTACTGAATGTTAATAATAATGTTCGATAAAGCACACCATTTAGAGTTACGTTTGTTACCTCGCTTGCCTCTTGCTGATGTAATCCAACATAAACAGACGTGGTCAAAAGCAGAGGGTGTTGTTTTCCCAGCAGCACTCCAGCGATCTGGTTTTTCACTTTGTTGTGAAAACATCACAAAAATGCTAGCCCATCTCACAGTGGGATATGTGAGAATGGGCATCATGCATAAAGCCCACTGTACTAAGAGGGTTATGGCCCTCTCACAGAATACTGCCTTCAAGTCCTGCTGCTGATGCTTTTTTCAGACATTGGCCCTAGAGAAAACTATGGGAATTCTGCAGACATTCTCATCAGCTCTTTGTGCTTTTTTGCAACGCAAAAATCAATAAAGTTCTAGGACGTGTGTATAACCAGTTCATATAAACTTCATTATGGACATTCCATCAAAATTTGAAGAATTCATGAGTGAGAGCTCTCAGTGTCACTCAGTAAGCCATTTCCTTCCATGTCATGCAGCACAACTTGAGACCTTGAAAAACAAATAAAAAAAGTGCAAATCTCTATTCCCTATGCTGTCCTTACAAAGGTGTTCAATAAAGCTCTACATTTCCATATTACTGACCTTTTCATTGGAGTATATCAGTAGCTGAGGCCCAATCCATGAAAAGTTATGTAAAGGACAATCCTTCTTCATTCTGTCATTACCTTATTTGACACGTTTATCCAAGCAATTTACAACTGAGACAGGATGAAGATGAGCAATTGAGTGTAAAATGGTCATGCTGGGATTTCAACCCATCTCACTCTCCCCTGCAACTACATCCAAGCCACGGGTCTACGTTTGAAACTCCTGTTAAGAAAGTTTAACCACAGATTAACTGGTCTTTTCAAAATTCTTAAATTCATCCTGCTCTCAGACCTAGGTGTAGGCCCTATACAGATAGTTCAGCTTTTTTATTTGTATAACTTAACTTTAAATGTGTCTTTTGCTGGTTCATTTCGGTGCCACTGGATTGTCCACTAACTCTGTTGTTTGATTCTTGACCATCTTTTAACCCTGACCAAACCCTGATCTTTTTGATACTGCAAATTAAGGCTTCTTGCATGTGGGAACAAAACGTTTTGCTGTATGTGAAAAAGACGTATGTGCGTCATTGTCAGTGCCAATGAACCGCATGACAAATTCGTAACTGAATATTATCAGCTAACTACATTGTGTTTAATTACACATAGTTTAACAAAAATACAAAAAACTTAAAGTGTACACTTTACATTTGTTCTGCTGCTCAGGATAAAAAATGCAGCTATTGTAAAAATGACCTATGATTCAGTGATGTCAGAGACCCTTGACACAACTTAACTTTCCCCTCTCCACTGGGTCACTGGCAAAATTCAGAAGCATACCTGTGTGTAATTAAACGTTATTAATATATGTTGTGAACAGCAGTAATACAACAAAAGGAAAGCATGAATAAATCTTAATAAATCTTGTTCAATGAATAACATATACATAAGAAAACCACATAAAAGAATAAGAGAAACCATATAAGGGTCCATATAAGAGAAACAGCATAAGGTAATGTATGTATTAATATCAGCCAAAGTAAATTACTATCTAACAGAAAAAGAAGAATTTTATTAGTGATTTTAATTGTTGTTGTTGTTTTATTTGCTTTTTTGCTTTAAAAAAAAAGAATCAACACCTTTAAACAAACTGTTCAGAATCTCAACAGTTGCTTGTTGGCTAACAGGGTCAGAAGCAGTTTATGAAGAAAATATGCTCAATGGCTTTGCTGATGGAAACTGTATTTTTGCTCAGAGCTTTATGGTTGATAGTTCCCATTTTAACGTACAGGTTTAATAGTATACATGCTTTACTAGCATGTGAATAACAATAAAACAGTATATTGTGATTAATCTTTATGTTCTGTTGTAAAATTGGTTGCCATAATGGTGCTTTAAAATGCTGATCCTGGAGCACCTGCATGTAGGCCACTGCACAGGTTTGTTATACATTTCAGTAAGAAGCTCAGTGCTGAAAGTTCCAGTACTTAAGAAATACTTTTACCTTTGAAGGAAATATAGAGTTAAAATAAAATTTGAGAGAATCCCATATGCTTAACCTCATATTTAGTCAAATAACATAAAAATGCAAAATAGCTTGTTATAGTTATTAATACTATAGCATATAGTTGTTTATACTGGTATGTGTAATGCGTTATAAACTGTATTCCATGCCACACAAAATGTGTAATATGGAATGACAAGTTCTTGTTTATACTAAATAGACAACCAGTAGACTGTGGAGTAAAAAAAACTATTTTTAATACCAGATTTTTTGCCAATATATTTTACACGATTAATTACTGTTGATAAAAGTTATGATTTATTATGTTTCCAAAAGACAGTTTACTTATTTTCAAAAAAGGTTTAGTAAAAACATTTTAAGAGTATGACCCTCGCCATTCTAAAAACCCACAACTTAGATGCCATGCAGAAATAATAACAAGGTTGTTGCTCCTACAGGCACCTTCCTGATACAAACAGCTGCATGGCACATAAAAAACATAGACAAAAATGTTTGAACATTTATTGTATAACCTAGTTGATCACAAGCTCAAACACATGTTCCTGTAAATTCTACTGCTATGGGCACTTTACCATAACAGAACCACTGCTGCTTAAGGACGGTAATTTTACACACAAGAAAGCAAAGAACCAGATTCAAGGGTCAAATCATGCACCTGTTTTAAAAGCCAGTCTCTTTACAATGAATTCCTTATGTGGGCAATATATTTGACTAAATATGTGTTTGCCCAAAGCTTGTAGCTATGCAGTGGTCAAATCAGCACTTTCCTTACACTATGAAGTAAATACTGAATGAGCTTGTTGCTGTGATTGGTCTCAGCTGGAACACAGACGGCAGTGTCTTCCGAGCCTCAAAATGCTGCAGTGAATCAAGAGGACCTCACTAGAGCCTGGATGGGGTCCATCACTTATTTGAGAGATCACAGCTTGAAAGCAGATTCTAAAGCACTAAATAGTGGAACTTTAAATAAAAAGAAAAAACAGCTGGCAGGTCTAGATGTTAACACTGCTGGTACTGTTGATAAATGGATCTGCTCACAGCATTACCGTTTTTAGCAGGGTTTAAAAGTTTCACAGTTGAGAGAGTTGGTAATTTCACTTTTACTGAAAGAAATGCTTTTCAAATTTGCATACAGAGACTAATCACCAGACTAAATATGTACATACACTTGATCCATCGATCCAATTATCAGTTTAACAAAAAGGAATTAGATAATATATGTACATATGTAGTGGCCTTGTGGGTCAAATAATGCATAATGTCCCTCCTTTCAACACATATATTAGTTCATATCATCATATTGTATGCCATACATGTCTACTTGCCAAATATTTGCATATGGAAATCAGCTGTGAGGGTTATTCCCTGTAACAGGTCAAGCAACTTATGAAAAATACCTGACATCTATGACCTCTACCCTGTACACCCCTAGTCTAACACCTGCATTACGCTATAATGTTACAAATTTATGCACAAACACATCTGTCCTCCACAGAACTCAGCAGTTCGTCTCACATGCACAGCAGATGGGAGCAAACTATATCTTTTACACAGGTATAGGGTGTTTGCTTTAAAACTGTATTTTATTGAGAAAGGGCACTGAGATTTTAAGCCCTTCTGATGTTTCCACCTGTACTATGCTCTCCTGGGCACCTGTGAAAGGGAGAAGTGCAAGCAGAACTCAAGCAAGTAGAGTTCAAAGCATGTCTGCAAGCAACCTGCAAGCTTGGGGCCAGTAGTCACTACAGCACCCCAGAGAGTTCACTCTTCAGCTATGTGAATGTTTAAAACATGTGAATATAAAACAATATAAATATAAATGGATCTTGAGGTGTGCGAATATTTCACAGCAGTGTCAACAGCTATTATTGTGTCTTTAGATAATATATGAAGTAGCATCCTATCTAACCTCTACATTGCTTTTGTTTGTCTCGTGTTTGTTTGTTTTATAAAATGTTTTGTGTTCTTATGGACACAATTATAGTCGAGCAGCAATAACTTGGCACTAGTTTTGCCCTGGTGAAATTTGAACACACAACCTTTCAATCAGCTGTCCAATGGTTTACTACTACATGTCATTCCTCTACAGCTGTATGTTAATATAATGTAATGTTTATGTAATGCTTACCCTCTGTAGAACATAGAAAAGTGCACTGGGAATGAAAGATCTTTAGGAAAAATCAAACATGTTAAAAGAGGCTCTCAAAAAACAGCCCCAGTATCACAGCTAGGTAATCCAGAGGACAACTAGAAAGTCCTGGAAATTCCGGGGAACTTTTTTTGATTTCTTTGCTTTAGCAAGTAACTAAAAATATATAACATACTACTATCAATCTCAAACCATATATATCAGTGGCGGGCCGTGCATTTGGTACCTGGGCCTTCATTGGGGACTAACCCGACTTAATCCACCTCTTAATACCACCACTATGACGTCGCAATTATAGAAACCATCAATAGATAGCACTGATTCCTGTGCCTGTACGAAAGCACTGTACACTTTGCTTTTATTCACTTTTGTTGCCAGCTATTTTGACAATAATGGCTTTTTTCTGTATTGCTATACAAACTGCACATTGACTGTTCTAAAATATATCCAAGTTTCAATTCTATAGTATTCTCCCTTGAGGAAGATATACCGTAATTTCCCAACTATTAAGCGCACCCATATATAAGCTGCACCCACTAAATTTGACAAAGATTTTTATTTTGAACATAAATAAGCCGCACCTGTCTATAAGTCTACACTGAAACTAATGAACTTTATACAGGCTTTGATGAAAGACAGTGTCTGTTACACAGTGTAACGGGTTATATATGTTGTGGCTCCATTAAGAGCAGAGCGGCATTTTGGGAATAGCCTGCTGTCGCATTTTCCACTATTACTGCATGTGTGCAAGACCGAGGAATATGTCCTTATTATTGTCTGATGCTCAGTTCTAAGTTTCTTTGACTAAACCATAACGATCTTGCCAAGAAAAATTAAAAAGCACAAGTTTTGAAAACCTGTCTGTGCTTATATGATTTCTGTTGCAACTGGAGTTTTTTTCTCCCGATGCCGTGCAGCACAAAACACAGGTAAGGTGCATTTTTTCGTTTGCGTTCGGAAATTTCATTGGTCTAATGCTCAGTTTTTTGGCTTGAAGTTTGTAAAACCAGGAAAAACCCAGGAAAAATCCATAAATTAGCCGCTTCTTTGTTTAAGCCACAAGGTTCAAAACATGAGTAAAAAGTAGCAGCTTATAGTCCGAAAAATACGGTACTAAAATGGTTACTGAGATGTGAGGTGTATTTTGCCTATCAAAATACACCTATTAGACTATAGTATGTCTACAGTTCATAGATGTTGTTTGAATGCTTGCAGATACATGCTTTTTTACTTTATTAGGAGCAAATAAAAACAAACAAGCATATCATCGGCCAATCATGTGGCAGAAATACATGAACTACAGATACGAGTGAAATAATTAAAGCTTAAATTAAGCATCAAAATGGGGAAAATATGATCTCAGTTGTTTTGACCATGGCACGGTTTTTGTGCCACACAGGCTGGTTAGAGTATTTCAGAAATAGAGGTTTTGTTAGTCTTTTGGGATTTTTATTTACACAGTATGGTAATAGGAACAAAAAAACCCCACACAGTGACAGTTATGTCACGGTCAGAGGAACTGACAGGAATGCTATGGAAAGTTTTAACAACCGCTCTTTAGTTAAGAAAAGATAAATTGGTGGTAAGTGGGAAAGCATTTCAGAAAGGTAGCTCAGAACTGGGCAACAACAAGGAAGGACTACATATATTTCCACTCCTTAGACAACCAGACAACTGTATTTGTGTGTGTGTGTGTGTGTGTGTATATAGTATATACACACATGCAGTGGCTCTGTAATGATTTTTTGTAATTCAGTTCTCTGCCATTAATCACCTGTGTTCTTAGACTATAACGTTCAGTAACAGCTTTGTATAACAATGAAGACCAAGGAGGATGAAGGTCCTCAAATTTCTCACAGTTTTAAATCATACAGTGCTCAGGCATATCCTGTGGCTGCGTGGATTACACGTTTCCTTCCACACCGACACAGAAACTTGCCGATCAGGTGATTTATGGCAGGTAGTTTAAAACCCACCCACCCCTCTGTTACTTGCTGATGTGTGTTATTACAATATGATTTATTCTCCACCGAACAGGACAAGCTGATGGTTTTAGCAGCCAGCTTGTGCCGTGAGGTGGCCTACTGTGGGAAGAGATCAAAAGGGGTTCAGATCAGGGATGAAAACTGGGTGGGACACAGGATGTGATTGAGGGCAGAAATGGCTATGGACAACAATTCCCCACTATACCTAATTAATTTCCTACAGTTCATTTCTGTAAAAAGACATTATGACCTTTGAACAATGGTGGTCCACGTAAATAACTTTGACTCTTAGTTAATTGTCGACAAAATACTTGTTTTAATTGATTCTTTCGACATTTGGTAGTTTGTTAAATTGGAAAGCTTAAAAGACTGAAATGTTTAAAACAACTCTTTGTCTTTATATGTTAATGTTTATCACAATGACTCACGCAATAATGCATAAAAGACATTTTGCTTACAATGGTTTATCAGGAAATCAGGAAACATTTGTCCAGAAATTGGATACATAATACAAACATCCTTTTCCAAGGAGGAGTTAACAGCTGGCCATTTGGAGTGCTATAGACGGGTTCTCAAGCATCTAGGAGTATTGTGGCTACAGGTGAATCATGCTCTAAAAATAGACACAGGCCTGCTTTAATCACCGTTCACGTTTATACGCATTCAGATTGTCAGGGGAAATACAATCCTTCTAGTCAGCTCATTATTCATTGCAATGGTTACAGGATGCTTTATTAATAGCTCTATTGAGATTTATAATTAGCATGATATATTAGCAAACCCCTGCCTTAAACTGCTAGCCTTTATGTTGCTTCCTTTCATGTGTCTAACATGCTATATATTATTAACTAAATGCAAATATTTATTTTTATTATTCAGTTTATTATTAAATATGGTACACGATAGCATACACATAATTGCCTTGGAAATAACATTGTTCTTTTGTAATAATATTCAGCGATCTGAATACAGATTTTAGCATTCACTTCCTTTTTTAATGGATTAAACACCAGAGATCACATCATATAACTCCTTTAGATTAAATATATTGAGCATGGTTAATTTTTGAAGATGATTAATGATAACAGAAAACAAAGCATGCAAATTCCAGGATGCTGGGAAGCTGAGCCTGCATTTCCCTTCTGACAATTTGCAGTTCTTTTTACTTTCACATCACTTTCAGGCAAGAGCTTATTCTATCCATGTCCACTTTCAAGCCATTAGTGTGCCACATCCAACAGTGACATGTAATATGTCTTTATTTTAAACTTCCTGTCAGGTGATTGTTCAGTATCAGCACAGATCTCCTGCTTTGTTGCCTTACAGTTTACACAAAGTCATTGTAATATTGTAATAATGCTAACCACTGTAACAAAATATTAGTGTGGCCTTTTGTAAAAGAAAAAAAAAGAACATTTTGTATCATGGTTTGAGCTGAGCTTTTCCTCCAATACACATATGAATCTTATTGCTAAAAGCCGATGTTAAAGCTTTTTTTAAACAGGCTGGCTTAGATCAGTGCAAAGTGTAGTACAGCTGTAATAAGCCTGTCTTCAAACTACTGTAAAAGATAACATTGTGGCTGCATGTTGGAGAAGACATCTTTCACTGAGCACTGTTTTGCTCACTTTAATTGTGTAAATGTTTCCTTCTCCTGCAGAATCCTTTGAACTAGGTCATATATGCAAATGGGGACCTGCATGTATGTCCTCAATGCTATCAGATTGGATGTAGCTAGAGTTTCAAAACATCGCATGATGGTGAAGTTCTAGTGATGTTAAACGTTCTATGTGGTCAGAATGCATCTCCGACAGAGAGCCATTCTTGGCACAGACCTTTCATCTCCCTCTTAGTTCTAAGGGGCACGGGACATGCAGTATATCATTTCAAAAAGAAACAGAAAAGCTTTCAAGTAAGCACATCTATTGAAATGTTACCCAGACCGTAATTATAGCACAGGGGAGCAGGGAGGACTTTGGTAGCTGGCAGCATATGGAGCAAACATTTGGGAAGAAGTCTGAAAAGATGTAGAAAAATAGGTTGGAACATAAAGATTGTAGGAAACCCTGATGCTGGAAACAAATGCATGTGATAAACAGAGAATTTTATCCTGAAGTAAAGAGCCATATACTGTCCGATTAAGCAGCACGCAAAAGTTACGTGATCTTTCTAACTACAGCACAAAAATCCATGATGAGGATCTGCAATTTATTAATGTTTGTAAAACAATAGTATCATAAACCTGTTCTGCATTCATTGCTCTAAAATCTTAAGTGCGATTGAAGTTTGCGTTGATTCATCTTTAATCATCATTCTGTTCTTGAAAATTTTATTTTTTGAGTAGCAGGTTAAAGTAGTAATGCACAACATCCTAAAACTGTTTAACATCTGTGTGTGACCACTATACTGTTTTTTAGAGAATATACCTCTTCCAGATTCCACATGTCTGCCTTAGTCATTTTGGAGGATGAGGAACACACAAAGTGAAACAAATAAATGAGATGAAAAGCAGACAGATAGACTGAGTTGTGTGAACAGGTCACATCCTAGTCCTATAACTATTAACCCAGTGTTGTCTTCATTTCCATTTTTTGAATGATATTAGCCATTGCTGGAGCTTTTTATTTCAGGGTCCAAAAACAAATCCAGATGGCGAAAATGTCAAATGTGATATTCACTGATGAGCCATAACATTTAAACCACCTGCCTAATATTGTGTGAGTCTTCCTTGTGCTGCCAAAACAGCTCTGACCTGTCGAGGCAGGGACTCCCCAGACCTCTGAAGGTGTGATGTGGTATTGTGTAGTCCTGTAAGAGGTAAGGTGGGGCCTCCATGGGTCAAACTTGTTTGCCTAGTACATCTCACAGATGCCACATCAGCTTGATGATTTTAAAATTATAGTGAGATCGGAACCATAACCTTTTGCTGTACACTGATCTAATTATATGTGGATATGGCTTAGGTTTAGAGGAACAAATATGCACAAGATGATTACAAACCATACTGTATATGTAGGTCTAAGTGGAAAAGTATACTCTGTTGGCTCCAGTTCGAGATCCTGTACTCTACAAGTTTCTACCGTAATTTTCCAATTTAAACATGTTGGAATCTTATTTGAACCAGCTTTCAAGCCAGAAAGAAAGTCAAATAAAAGCTATAGTACATCCAATTCTCCTTTACAGTGCACTTTCCTGGCTTGACTTACAGGATGTTGTCCAAAGGTGCTTGCACATCCAGCACACATGAAAGAATATACACTATTTTATATCTATTTATAACTTAATATGATATAAAGAGGTCAGTCATATTCATATCCATGTTTAAGATTGTCCTCCTTATAACAGAGAATTCAATTAAATTTAATTCACATTCAAATAATAAGAAGACAGGTACTAAGGTACGTGCTCACATGTCCATTTTTCCCTGGTTTAGTCCTGAATTCAAGACACTGCCTTTGTGGAGTTTCACATTTCCTCTCTGCATTTGTGTGGGTAGGTGGTGGCTATGCTAAATTAATGACCCATGTCCCTTGGGTGTGACTGAGTATGTGAATTTTTTGGGATGCCTTGTGGTGAACAGAATTCTTCCACTTTGTGCTCACCATTCTGAATATAATGTCTGGTTCAACCACAACCTTTATAAAATTATTTTTAAAAAAGCAGTAATTGATGATGGATAAGCATGCTCCTTGGATGGCCCATTTTATTCTACATAAAACAAACCTTTCACATTTGAGGAAGTGAAAGATGTAATCATTTAATTTAATAAACATTTCTAAGATTAAAGAAATTAATGCATGTATCTATTAAGTGCAGTTTAACATTTCCTTGTTTCTTTTTTTTAACACATAACCCAAGCTAAATAATATCTATAGCACTAAAGACAACTGGTAGGGCCACCACAAAAGAGGTCTTATAGGCAGGACATAAACTGTTAGTAAATGATCTAATATAACTAAGAACCAAATAATTGCTTATAATGAGAGCTGGTCATCCTTGAAGGCTAATTCAGCTTTAATAATGTTTCTGCAGTAGCTTGCAGGCTTATTACACCCACACATAAGATCCAGGGTCTAAAGTCTGACATATTGCATCATAAGCATCTTTTCCAGACCTGAAGTGATTAAACTATGTGGATCCCTTTTTAAAAATGGAACAGATAAAGTAGAATACAATGTAGCAGGAAGCAGATGATAAAATAATTTTTTTACATCGTCTGTGAGGTAGGCCATAGATTAAGAGGCTAAAATGAAAAATGGTTTGCATATATCATTTCCACAACTGCCATATTTTTGGCAATAGTATGCAAGGGCTGTTAACTTTTTGTCAGTATAGGTACCAGGAAGCATGGACATAGGAGTTGAATATGATAATCACTATTAAGTCATTATTTGTCACATTACACCACAATAAAATTCAGCTTTCTAAGAAGCCGGGGGTCAAACCATCGGGTTTCTTATGACATGGAACCCCTGCTGTAGATAGGTTTAAGAACTTGGCTCAAGAGACCAACAGTGGCAGCTCATCTATGCTGGGGGTTGAACCCATGACCTTCTGATTAGCAAGAAAGAGCTTTAACCATTCCAGCATTCTTCAACCATCCACAAGTAATGCTGCTGCAGGATTTGAGTGTCAAATGTCTAGTATTTATGTTAGACTAAAATGCTATATTGAGTGTATTTTATTAAACAGTAGTTAACTAATATGCACACTACAATACTACATTAATGCAATACAACTTGCAAAGCTGAAACCGAGATTAAAATGTTCATGAGGTCACATTGCAGAAGTTCTATTTTTTTTAGCATTCATACACTTTTTTACAATCTACACTTATTTCAGTTAGATTTTGTTCAGTTACCTATTCTCTTTTTCAATGTTCATGTGCTCCTTCTCCTTTTATACTCGTGCCATAGTTCTATATTCTAATTATTCCCTTATGTCAATTTTGTATTGTAAACCAAACAAATAAGAGGTAATAAGTGTATTTATGTTTATTTATGTATTATGTTTGTCTGATCGATTATTTGTTTGTCTTACTCATTCCAGATGTAGTATTTTTCACCTTGCACCTCATCTACAATTCAACAAAGTTTTATCTGTCTTTGTGTGCTTTGCTAATCTTTCAATGTTACCTGCCTGTGCTGTTTTTTTTTTTACTTTTCCCCACCATTCTATATCTATAGGTGGAGTTACCTGGTAATTGTAATGGAGGCCTGGAAAAAAAAGACCAATGAAGAGCAAGAGCCTGACCAGAGGGGGCGAAGCCTACAGTTCAAAAGCAGTCACCTAAAGCCCTGCCTGGGGGAAGGAGGAGAGAGAACTGTTTGTGCTAGTGGCCCTGTTTGTGCTAGTGGCCCTGTTTTTGCTAGTGGCCCTGTTTGCTAGGTCCCCTGTTATACTAGCTCCATGTAGGTATCACCATTGTTTAGACACCCTAGGTTAGAGGGATAGTGTAGCCTAGTGTAGTCAGTTAGTCTGTAGCTATTTGTTAGTTTGGTTAAGCTTCCAAAATACAGCCTGGAGTACTGTACTCCTTTTTCTTATGTTAATTTCTTTGGCACTGTCCATGTTCTTTTTCCCAGTGTGAGTCTAATCTTCTTGACTCTTTGAATACTTTAAAATCTACTTGTTACCACTACACTCGACCATTTAAGTAATAACTACTCTAACCTCTTGTCCTACTATTTTGTCCAAACAACCTGCAAGAACTAAAAGATTGTTGTTCTTACACTCCCCTAAGCCTAGCCAAGGGGGGCACGTAAACCCAAACAAAAAAATTGTCTATATGCACAATAAAAGCAGACCCTCTGTTGATTTGCACAGACAAATATTTGATACTGTTAATGTTGTAACCTTTCACATTTAATGCTTACTGAAACATACTGTACAAACCATGTTACTACCGTTGCAGCTAACATAGGGTTCGTCAAATACAAAGTACAAGCACTTTATAGACCATTCATTCCTCATAGATAAAGTCATTAAAATTTTATGGTTTATGGTATGCATTTATTTTCTTCTGCTTCGAGTTCAGAACCAGTGTATGTCATGACGTAAGGTAAAATTATAATGTGAAGCACTACTTGCCAGGATTTACGAATTAAGAATGAACTGTTGCACTCTGGTATATTTTTGCCTGACCATGATTGGGTTTTGTCTACTCAAAATTTTCAAATTGAGCTTTTCTCACTTTTGTATTTGTTTATACACTGCACTGTCACAATGGGACAGTCAATAAAACCTCCACCTTTAGCCCTTAGGAAGGCCAGTGGGGTGAAATTCTTGTCCAGGTTAGCACAGGGTGCTGCAGTGTGGGAATTACTGCTGATGGAGGACAGGACAGGTGTCTCTGCCACTAATCCACAGCTGTATTCATAAATCAATGCCTGCAGGGCTTTACTGTGCCCAAAAGCTTTACCATCATATGCACAGGAAGTTCATTCAAAAGGATTATATGATGTCATTTGTTTTATCCAATGATATGCAAAACAAACTTGTTTTATTTCCTGTCTTCCTGTGGCATAAATTCTCAGCAAGTAATGTTTCAAGATATGTTCCCTCAGTTTAAATATATTACAGAGAACCAGGTAGCACAGAAAATGACTTCATACCATATGTTTAAGAAAAGTATGGTATATTGTATGCTACTATTATACCTGTTCTATTATATCTATTTTATTGTTTAAGAATTAAGTATTACATTCAGATTGAAATTTTAAATTCAATTTGAAACTCAGATTGTCTACATTATTTCATTTTTTTCGTATTTCATCTTCTGGCAGTATCGCCCAGTATCACATTGTGTCCCAGATTAATGCAGTGAAATAAAATGTAGATTGAGCAATTTCTCTATATTTCTTTAATATTTTCAAACCAGACGACATTCTGCAGACTCTATTTTTTATTTTATGTAACAAAGCCTTTGGAGTGACAAGTGCATCATGAGCAGCTATTTTTCTTTCCCTGGCTGAATAAAAATGCCACTGCATGCCTGCTTTGCACTTGTTTACAGCCTTTTAAGGAATTACGATGATGCCTAATGGCCACAGTGGGTTTTGGTGCAACCTCTTCTAGGATCACAGGTCAGCGCATATATAAACACACTCCCTCTGTGGTCAAGGACTTCTCTTGAATTACTCAGTCAGCAAGTCACCCCTCCATTCTCGGTGTGTCTCCCATCCTCCGATGCTGATTTAAAAGCAGCATGGGGGTGGTTATGGCTAAAAAAAGGAAAATAGAAAAGCAAGTATAGCTTATGTACTCTTCTTTGTATGTGCAAGCAGGCAGGGGTGCTGGGACACTTATATAAGAATGTCTCCTGTTGAGCCAGGAACAGTGATGTCAATCTTTATGGTGATTATCCAAGAGAGAGAGTGCAGAGTATACACGCGGTCCAGGCACAACCTATAACTAACAACTATGACACACGATTTGATTTTTTTCACACAGTTATAATCATAGAATTTGTCTCTGTGTCCATTCATCTGTCTTTAGTCTTTAATGTGGACAGACAAAAAGCCTGCTCCAAGGTTCTGGGTAATACCTGATGTAAAGCCTCTGTATTTACAGAGTATTGTTTGAGTCAGATACTAGCTATAAGCTTCAAAGGGATGCACACATGTAAAGCTAGTGTACCGCATTGCTTTGAAATCTAACACTGTTATGTGGCGTTGTTGGGGTGACTGCCTATCAAAGTGTTCAGCCAATAAACAAAAAGCCTAAATACTGACATACAGGATCATCCTGAGAAGCTTAATAAACAGGACATTTTTTTCCCCCTCTTACACAACAAAACAAAGAAGCGCAACATGAAATAGCAGCTGATGACAAGCATAGATGTGCTCATTGCATGTCTCATAAACAGTTATTACTGCATCTCACAGGCAGTTATACATTACATCTAGCATTTCTATTCACAAACCAGCTGCATTTTTCACAGGGTTTCCAAAAAAGCCAATTATTAATGTTTTTTTATTATTTATGTTTATCTATTTTTTTTCCTCCGGGTGAAAAATGGGATTACATTAAATAAGAGTGGAGATTGTGCGTCTTTGTACTTGGTGCTCTTATTTGATCCTGACTTTTTAGAGACTCTCTAGAATGTCCTTCAAATTAGATGAATCTCTTTGATTAATCATATACAGTATGTATTTCATTATAGAAAAACTCAATGGTATACAGCTGCATGCATAGAAAATGTAAGCATTAAAACAGATGCCAGCCCTGAAAAAAAGAAACTTTACAGAAAGAAACATCTGCATTTGTGGAGTCCATTCTATATCTTGCTGCTTACTAATTTTTTTTTTTTTTTTTTACAATAGACCTCCATTTCTTATCCTACAATTTATGGGCTAGACTCATTTTCCAGATGCATGCAGAACTGCACCAGGAAGCTGACCTACTCCATGGCCCAGTCTTGCTCTGATACATGCTGAGTGACACACACTTCTCCAGACACTTGGTGGAGGACTCATTTTCTTGTCCTGCCGTTGAGAGCTCTGACATATAGTTTGCAGAACTCTGTGATGGATAGTGTACATGGATTGTGAGTGTTAACTTGCATTGTCATGTCAAAGGCAGATGTGTCAACAAATAAACACAGGTGGAAGTAAATAAACAGTGGTAGTTCTACGTTACTCACAATCGTACAATGTTAATTCTCATTCTCCAGTGTTCTGTATTGTTGAAAGATTTATAATCACACTCTTGATATCACCCAGATGAGGATGGGTTCTACTTTTGAGTCTGGTTCCTCCCAAGGTTTCTGCCTCAGTCCTTGCCACAGTCGTCCTGGCTGCTCAACAGGGATAAACACACATCATTCATCTTTCTCTTAAATTCTGTAAAGCTGATGTGAGACAATGTCCTTTGTGAAAAGCGCTATAGAAATAAACTTGACTTGGTAGACCTCAAATAAAAAAAAATAGTAACCATTGATTACAGACCAGCTGTATTTTTATTGTATATATGGTTTCATTTCACAAACTTAAAGTTAGGTTCATGCCAGTTTACATAGCCTAGAGCAAAACATGGGTATATCTATTAGATGAGAATGATTCCTGACAAGTCATTAGAAGCTAGTTATAGAATGCAAATAGACCAGATTCACCCTCACAGCAGAGAATATGGTACACATCAGTTTACAAGTCTACCAAACCACAGAGATGACACTGGCATGTGGTTCAAATACAAATCAGTATAAAATATACATTTTATGCCTAGTGTTTTATTAGATTTACTTTAAGAACATTTTTAAACTGGTCCTCTTAAAATTTGTGTGCACCGTCAGGTTAATATTTATGTTTTCTGATCACAGATTATTTTTACAAACTTTGGTCCACTTTGCCAGTTGGACAGAACTAAAGGACAATGTCAGGTAGGATAAATAAATCTTTGGCTTATGGATCAAGCAGCATTTTTTTCCCTTCGAGACTGCCATCATCTGAGATCACTGCAGAAGTGCATAAGAAATGTTCTGACATATAAGATTTGTTCCTGCTAATATTCAGCAGAGTTAAGAAACTTTCTGATTTAAACGTTACATAATGGAGGTGGATGTTAAATGTGTTTATTTGAGTTAATGCCACACCTAATCATTTTTATAGAATGAAAAATAAAAGTAATGTTGATGTATGTTAACGTGTCTATAAGTGATGGCATGTGTGTTGTTTGTTTTGTATAGGATTTTGCATACATTCATTTAAACGGATGCAAATTTTTGTGTTGAATCGGAAAGAGAATATTGAAATCCAAATCTTTTATTTTTAGATGTCCTCAGGTTTTGTACCAGTCTCTGTGGAAGTCTGTGTCCCAGAGCTCCATGTTTAACAGGAACAGGAAATACTGCAGAAGCCTAGAAGTTGATGCGCTGCCAACTTTAAATGCCATCTCTATAAATACCCATCAGGAATTCGGGGCTTGGCAAAAGGGGCAAGGTCGCTGGCCTGGGGCTTGTCGCCACTTTGAGGGCCTATTTTGACACGACAGCCTTGTCTAACTGTAACCCTACCCTGTCTCTCTCTCTCTCCCCCGACCTCTCTCACTACTTCTCTATAATTCCCTTCTACTCTTCAACTCTAAGTTCCTTTGTTTGACCAGGACTTATGGAGATTTTGAACAACAGTGAAGAGCTATGGTCCTTGGAACGGTCTGTTTGGAGTTTGATCCTGAAGCTCAAACTCCAAGCTTGAACGGTTTAGCCTGTTGCATTCTTAAACCTATAAATACCTGAACAAGGTGACAATGCTGAAAGTGTGATAAAGCCTGTTTCACCAGGTCTTAGAAAAGTACAGCACTCTATGTACCGAAATCTGCCAATTAACAACCATGTTGAACATTATCAATTTCCAATGTGTCTACAGATTAGATTTAGGGGTTTTACAAAGTTGTAAACCTTTATCATCTATTAGTCTTGCTGTTTAATTTTCTAACATACAGTATCATTAAACATTTTCTTTTAAAATTCCAGTGATTAGTGATTAGATTCCTATCAGTACTGTATGTAGGTAGCATTGCTGTTTCTTAGCTTCTATATCTCCAGTTTGATCCTGAGCTTGGGTTACTCTCTGTTCATGTTTCACATGTTCTTCCTATGGCTGCATTGGGTTCCTCAAGGTTCCCCCACCTAACAATAATACACCATTAAGTGGATTGTCTCTGCTAAATTGCCTTTGGTATGAGGTGCGCATGTGTATGGTGCCCTCTGATGAACTAGTGTTCCATGCAGGTTGTGTTCTCACTTCCTGATCACTTTTCCTATGATAAGCTCCAGATCCACAGTGACCCTGACCAGGATAAAGAGGTTACTAAAGATAAATGAAAGTTAAATGAATGAATAAAACTCAATCTTCCAGTTGTCTCTGTAAATCACGTATACACATACAGTGAATAATATATCTACTTGTTCCCAATAGCATGATTGAAGTAATACAAATTAAATGCTCTTGTGCATTTCTTTCTGGCCGATAAATGACTTTAATGAAAGTTAAATGCATTCTACACGTATGCAATCGACAAAACTTTCCGCAAAGCTACCTAATTGTGGTTTGGGACTTTTTCAAATGCTTATAGGAAACAACTTGAATCCTATCCATGGCTGCAGGGGCAGATCACCAGATAGGAAAAGTAAAACGTAAAATGGTAGTGAATAACAACAGCTATTCTTAATTACAGTACTATTACCGTTCAATTAAATTGCGGAATAAACTGGGTTTAAACTGGGTTAAATAAACTACATTCATTTATAATATTGATGCTGTAAATTATATTAAAATCCTTGGTTAATAAATAATTGAATACTGTTTCTTGCATGTTTTTGTTGCCCTTATATTACAGCACTGGAAAATCTAATTCTGTGCTATTCTCTTGCTGCAACTTTTTCAGTTAAAAAAAGCAGTGTGTATGAGTGTGAACAGGACCTGTGCCCAGTTTAATATGATAGATGTGTGTAAACACACACATAGAGGAAACACAGTGCTTCCTTTCACTCACTCTCAAAGGGAGGTATATCCCACCAGGGGAATTATTCTTCCTCAAGATTTCCTGCATCACACAAATACATATTTCTAAATGGGAACAGTTTGATCCATAACCACGTGTAAAAGTTTATGCATACTGTATCTGTTACATTCAATCGCTATATATATTTGCGCAATTGCTTAATTAAACTAGTTTTCCAACAAATACTCAGAAAAGTCTAAAAAGATTAACTAGAACATGAAACTAACAGATATTTTAACATTCTTTTTACTTACTAGGGTTGGAAAAACTACAGAACACGTACGAAATTGAAATGTTGTTAATTTAGAACACAGTGATGAGTTACATTCTACTCTCTGTCAACTCCACTGAATAAACGTGGGTGTTGCTAGTGCCTCTGGGGTCCCTGTGGACTAAGGGCAATCATCAGCAGACTTTTTTGTTTAGACTGCTTAAACCAGGTGTTTAGACAATTCGGTCCGTAGCTGCTGAGTAAGAGTGCATGCCCCACTTCCCGACGCAGCCCTGGACCCTTTCAAAAGCAAGATGCGCA
The DNA here is from genome assembly GCF_014805685.1 of Silurus meridionalis. Lineage (NCBI taxonomy): Eukaryota > Metazoa > Chordata > Actinopteri > Siluriformes > Siluridae > Silurus > Silurus meridionalis. Next base: position 19,007,421 of record NC_060885.1, read on the forward strand.
CTTACCCCCAAAAAATGTCCCCAGAAGAGCATGGCTGGGGAACTCATTGCCAGACATCCTCTGTGCTAGAATCTACCACACAATGAGTATTACAGATTTCACTATATGGTGCACTTCGATGTCTTCCTCTATGACTAAGCCTAATTTTAGGCCCAGAATTGTCTGCTTCCTTTCTCATTGGATCTTATAACAGCCATCTGGACAAGTCTCTTCATGTCTTTCTGTCTGATGATTTGATTCTGGTAGAGATTTGAATGAATTTGATTGGACTGGACTAAAAAAAAAGATAAAGAGAGACCTTCCCTTTTCAATTCAGTATAATTAATTTTACTCCTTAAATGTGTTATTACAAGCATTCCACTGCATATTAGAAATAATTTGAAAATGCATGAAATTAAAATACTTTTAGCATATACTGTAATTTACAAGAAGGCAAGGTATAACTCTGCACTTATTCATCAACGCTCATTATATTCCCCTACTGGAAATAACATTTTTTCTGAAGCATGCTCAAAAAAAAGTTGGACAATCTCTTTAGTATCCTGATGTTGTTGTGGCTCTCAACTATATTACATTCTTTCTATATGGTTTGCTTAAGTCTTTTAAACAGTGAGTCTGACCACTTTTAAATGTTTCTATGATTTGAATAAAACATCCATTAGCTATTGTACAATCATAATTGAAGAACCATGAAAGTATATGACTCAGATATTTCATAGTTTATATATTTGGGTTTGTACTGTGACTGTTGAGTCATGTCACTGGAAATTGATTGTCCCAAAGTGTAGTGAGTCAGGGTACACTGTACACTGAGTCAAGGCAGAGAAAGCTAGAAATCTGATTGAGAACCACAGACAAATGTGTCAAAGGGCTTACAAACACTTAGTGGTTTTCTACTGCCCTCTGAAGGAAATCTTCAGATGTGCACCAGAGAACTGTAATCTTCTTATTCTTTCGGCTGCTCCCATTAGGGGTCGCCACAGCGGATCATCTGTCTCTATACTACCCTGTCCTCTACTGTACATCTGCTTCTTTCAAACCAACTACCTGCATGTCTTCCCTCACCACATCCCTCACCACATCCTCCTTGGTCTTCCTCTTCTCCTCCTTCCTGGCAGCTCCATCCTCAGCATTCCCCTACTGATATACCACATGTCCCTCCTCTGCACATGTACAAACCATCTCAATCTCGCCTCCCTCACCTTGTCTCCAAAACATCCTACATGTGCTGTTTCTCTAATAAACTCGTTTCTAATCCTGTCATAACTCCCAAGGAAAATCTCAACATCTTCAGCTCTGCTACCTCCAGCTTCACCTCATGTTTTTTACTCAATGTCACTGTCTCTAAACTATACAACATCGCAGGTCTCACCACAGTCCTATAAACTTTCCCTTTCACTCTTGCAGATACCCTACTATCACAAATCACTCCTGCCACTCTTCTCCACCCACTCCACCCTGCCTGCACTCTTTTCTTCACTTCTCTAACACACTCTCCATTACTTTGCATTGTTGACCCCAGGTACCTGAACTCCTCCACCTTCTCCACCTCTTCTCCCTGCAACCGCCCCACTTCACTGCCCTCCCTCTCATTCACACACATGTACTCTGTCCTACTGACTTTCATTCCCCTTCTCTCTAGCGCCTACCTCCACCTCTCCAGGCTCTTCTCAACCTGCTCCTACTCTCACCACAAATCACAATATCATCCGCAAACATCATAATCCATGGAGACTCCTGTCCGACCTCGTACGTCAACCTGTCCATCGCCACTGCAAACAGGAAAGGGCTCAGAGCCGATCCTTGATGCGGTCCATCCTCCACCTTGAACCAGTCTGTCGTTCCTACTGCACACTTCAGTGCTACAATCTCCTCATCCATGTCCTACCAAAGAACTGTAATATCCCTTTAAGACTTATGTAGGCAACAATAAGCCAAAGAGTAGACAAAATTCTTATATACATTTTACAGTATGCTACAATACACTCATTAAAATCGAACCCTTAATGAGAATAGCGTGAACATGTGTAAAATGTGTCAAATGTTATTCTTTTAAAAGGAATGATGGATGAAAACCGTGGATTTAGTTCGGAATCAGAAACTTTCGAATTATTGTAGAGAAATATATACTCAATTGGGAGCATATTTGGACGTTTATAAATAAAAATAAACAAAAAACGGATTCGGGAGGTAAAAATACTCAATATTTTTTAAATTGGAGGTTATTTTACTATGTATTTTTGGGGGCCTTTTGCTCTATCTTTCCCCTCAGGAGCATCGGGAGCATGAGCCTGCCTCCATCGCCGGTACACTGCTACTGGCTCCAGTTTGCTATCCTTTTTTTTTTTTTTTTTTTTTTTTTTTTTTGAGAAGAAGAGGAGCTCAGCATAAGGGCACAGAACACGGATAAGAGCAAGAATTGCTTGCAGGAGCGTCAAAAGGCATATCTGTGGTTTATATGTCGCGTTGAATAGAAAGACAACAGGTAAATTCCAGCAAACAATAACGCACGGTTGGTTAATAGGGTTGCGATGGAGGGACGGGTTCCTCTCTCCGTGTGAGCGGATCAAGCCCTGAGCCCGAGCGCTACTGTACACGGCGGCCGCGAAGAAACAAAATGGGGGTTAGTTCGTGGGCGGAGCGGCTTTAAAAAAACGCAACGCTTTCGGCCTCTTTAAAGCGTGTCGCTTTGATAAATCCGGTCGCGGACACACTGTTGTTTCTCATGTAAAGCGGTAAAGTTAATAGACGAAGGCCTTTTCCCCCACCGCGGGTTTCTGTGCGCACGGTTTGAGCGGCGCTTCTCCATGGCGCCCACGTAGCGACTGCAGCTCGACCCGGCTGCCTCCGAGTTAGCAAAGGAGACGCCGTTTTCTGCAGCAATCTCGTTTTTTTATTAATAATATTCGCTTTTTGTCATTTTAATTATTTAAACAGACCCCACAATCCCAGCACGTTTTATTTCCCTGAATGGTATTTGTAAAAAAAGGTGATTTCGCTTTAAGTGTGTCTCTGTGTGAAGCCGCTGCAGCAGCAGTAGATGATCAATGTCTGTTATTCAGTCGCGCATTAACGGTGTCGCTCAGTGTATTAACGGTGTTCTCTCACTGTCATTTATTATTAGTTTATTATCTATGTATATATCACATTACACAATAGGTATTTATCATGTCAAGCAAGAATATTAACCTGTGACGTCAAATGAAAAAAGAAAAGAGCTGATATGTATACAGTGTCCAGATCAATGAATTATGTATTGGCTGAAATGCCAGCCGACAGGTGATGAGCTCTCGATACTCAATCATTATTATCCTTTATTTAGTGCAATTACAAATAAAAATGTCTAAATGTTTTGAAGAAAAAAATACCTTATAATAATGCATTTTTCAGTATTATCTTTTAAAACCATGGCCATTGCTACTACAATGTATTTTCCCCATGCAACAAGAAAAGAATAGTGTAAAATCATAATTGTGCTCAATTATCAATATTGCTTGAAAAGATTTAAATAGCAAAAAAATAATATTCTGCTCGTCCATTGATTGATCGCATGTATCTGTATTTCGAATAGGTGATTATCCAGTGACACTGTGAACCAAAAAACAAAAACAAAAAAAAAAACAGGTACCCTTTTCATTTTTATTTTATGTTTAATGTGTACACTTAAATTTGTGCTCAGACTCCAAAAGGCAAATGTATTTTATTGTTTGTTTTTTTTCTCCACTTGATTGCATGTAAAGCAGAATGTCAGCCAGAGGAGGAAAAAAGAAGACCACCAAGCTGTCACGCTCAGCCCGAGCTGGCGTTATCTTTCCTGTAGGGAGGATGATGAGGTACTTACGCACAGGGACTCATAAGTACCGCATCGGTATGGGCGCTCCTGTTTACATGGCAGCTGTCATTGAGTACCTGGCAGGTGAGGGCAGGCATACATGGAGACATCTATCTATCTATCTATCTATCTATCTATCTATCTATCTATCTATCTATCTATCTATCTATCTATCTATCTATCTATCTAATCTATCTAATCTATCTATCTCTAATAATGTCTGCACACACCTATTAAAATTGCAAATTAGGATTTTTAATGTAATATAGCAACTTAATAATAGCAATTTAATTGAAAAACAAAAAAGTATAAAAAAAAATGTGTTTAGAAATGAAGTGATTCTGATTATCAGCTGTTTTTGTATGATTGCAAAAACCTGGTCTAGAGAGAGTTTACAAAGCATTTATGGGATCTCAGTGCCAGATAACAATTTGAAGAGGTGTACAAAAGAATTTCCAAAACATCAAATGTAAAAGGCCATCGTTATCCAAAATTTAACAAAGGACAGGGGGAAAAAAACATTTTAGGGAGACTGCCTAATGTAACATTCAACTGAGCTGCAGGAAACTGCTTCTTGTGCCCTCTCAAAAAAAAAAGAATAATAATAAATAAAACACAAGCCGGTTTAAATCAACACAAATTGTCCTATGTTGCAAATGTGTGATGGTGTGAGGAGTCCAAGGTATTACATTTGGGGCATAATTGTAAAACATGTGTTTGTCAAAATGAAAAAAAAAGCATCTTATCACTTAAATCACACACACCCACCAGAATAATACTGAACCTGTGGCAGGACTTGAAGATGGATGTTCACAGGAGATCCTCTCAAAAAATGATAGATCTGAATAACATTTTTTTGCAAGAAAACATGGAATCAAATTCAAAATGTACAAAGTCGGAAGACTTTTAACAACAACAAAAAAAGAGTGCTTATTACAAGCCAAAACTGTTTAAACAAAGTATTTTGAGGTGTATACACTAGTGCAAACAGTTTATTGTAATTCCTCCCCAACCCCTTTCTATTTTTTCTTTTCTTTTTAATTCAATTTTGTTATATCACATTAAACGTGGATGAGAATCTGACTTGATTTATCTTATTTTTATTTTTTAAATAACAAAATCTTGCAAATTTACCGGTGTGTGTAGACTTTTTTATATCCTCTGAATATACACTGCAGTTAGTTTCTGTGTACACTGTATATGGAAATGATTATAAATGTGTCATTATTTTCATCACGTTTAGCTGAAATTTTGGAACTGGCTGGTAATGCGGCCAGAGACAACAAGAAAGGCAGAATTACCCCACGGCATATCAAGTTAGCGGTGGCTAATGACGAAGAGCTTAACCAGGTAAAGTACACCTTAGAAGAATGGTCGTACATCCTCCTTCCTGTTTCAGAATGGTGAAAGCAGCGTTTGTTTGTTGCAGTGCTGCTTTTATTCCACATGGAATTAAATTTTTACCTATTAAATACCTTTCATTCTACTCCAGACATAAACAGTTAATATACCTGTGACTCTGGTACAGTTAATACACATGTAACTTGTAACTCGAATATATAGCAATAACACCATAACAAAAGTATGAAACAATTTTAAATCACATTTACATGCACATGATTTTGACACCGATAGCCCAGTGGACAGAGCTATTTAGGTTAGGTTTTTATCCTATCAAAACAGTTTCTCATTATATTTGTTTAGTCTATTATTATCACTCAAAATAAACCCAGAACCCCAAATTGTTCTTGGAGGTGTTATGAGCATAGGCACTTTGCAGAATGATAATTTATCAAAGTTTATTGACAGTATGTTATGGAGAATAGCATATTGTTACCTGTTTATCATATTTAAACAACCATATCAAAAGAAATGATTCAGTTCTGTAGCAGTAATATATCACACAATGGTAGCTTAGTGGAGATAAAATGTCCAAGGGTAAAATATAGCAAGAGAGTTTAAACCATACATGCTGTCGCAAGTATTTACCGTATTTTCCAAACTATTAAGCGCACCCAAATATAAGCCGCACTCACTGAATTTGACAAAGATTTTTATTTTGAACATAAATACGCCGCACCTGTCTATAAGTCTGTCTACACTGAAACTAATTAACTTTACACAGGCTTTAACGAAAGACAGTGTCTGTTCCACGGCTTGTATCTAAACAGTAGCCTACCAAGAAAGTCATTGTTCACTGTCTTCCTCCTTCCTTTCACAACTATTTCTCTCGAGAGTTTATCTTTTGGCATCGTCGTGCGTTTAAAAATCACCATCGGTGAAGCTTTTCTCCCGATGCCGTGCACCTCAGAACACAGGTGAAGCGTTTCTTTCATACCCGGTTGTTTTCAGCGTGACGAATGATTCGCATTTCCTGTTGGCAGTCCGAGTGAGCGGCAGGTCAAACGTCAGAGGAACCTCATCCATATTTAGGATTCACCTGAACCCGTTCGGCATTTTCATTGGTCTAATGTTATGGGGCTCAGTTTTTTGGCTTGAAGCCAAAAAACTGGCTTATAGTCCGGAAATTACGGTACATGTAAGGTGGTCATGTAAGGTGGTCTGAGTATAAAATGGAATATATTTTGGCATCCTTCCTATTTGCTACCTCCAATCCAGGATCTTAATTAAAACAGGCCAGATTAGTGTTCTATGCTTAATAGAATGATAGAATAAAATAAGGACTGTGTGATTAACTGTAGCAATCCAACTATTAAAGACTATAGTTTTTGCGTTCACATACAGTTCAAGACAAGATGTAACTTGCACTTTCATGTGGTTTTCTGCAGCTACTCAGAGGGGTTACCATATCTAATGGTGGCGTCCTGCCTCGTATCCACCCTGAGCTGCTCTCCAAGAAGAGAGGAGGAAGAGTGAAGGTGGACTCACAGACAACGGCGCCAGAGAAGACAGACAAAGAGGTCAAGAGCAGCAAGAGGTCCAAAAAGAGCAGAGGAAAACCAGGTCGTAAACCAAGGGTCAGTTCAGTGCTACCTCCTCTCGACAAGAAACAGCTTTAGGCGTTCACACTTGTGACTTTGTGATTCCGGGAAACGCTTTTATACTACACTATTTAGTTTCTTTATGCCATTTGAACACGTATTTTGTAACGGAGATACTTATGTTTACTTTGGCTGTTTGCAGAAGAGCGCAGACAATGACAAAGACGGAACCAACAGCACAATGGAGGATGGACCAGGAGAGGGATTCACTGTTCTCGCAGCAAAGAGTTTGTTCCTTGGACAAAAGGTATTGATTTGACAGTTTATATAACTGTCACTTACTCATCCATTAACAATGTAATTTATACAGTGGCTTGTAAAAGTATTCAGCTACCTAGACATCACACAAAACATAAGGCCAAGAGTCACTCTGAAGGAGCTACAGTATGCCATTGTGAACTGAGGGTGGTTAGAAAGAAACCACTGGTCAAAAAAAAACATATGAAAGTGTAAGAGTGACCCAGTGAAAATGTAGTTTTTTGTTGGTTTGATGAGACCACCATTGAGATTCAGTGTGTTTGGGCAACATCACCCACATAGTGATATATAGATGGCAAAGGCAGCATCATGCTTTGGAGATGCATTTGGAGATCCATACTCTTTTGGCACTGCTCGACTCCTTCTCTCAGCGTAAGAGGTGGGTGTACAGTCAACTCCCGATAATCCGCCGTTCAGAACCCGCGCCTCGGAAAATTCGCGGGTTCTCATATTGGAACCTAACTAACAGCACATTGCGGATTATCTTAAAATTTCCGGGAATCCGCAGCAGGAGCGATTGTTCAGGAAAGTTAGGAATAACATTTTAAACTATGTTTTCACTAACAAACTTTATAAACATTTTAAAAACAGCTGAGTCATTCAAGACATTCAAACGACAGGTGAAGACCTACCTCTTCCTGAAACACTTGAACTAGCACATTATTTCCCCCCGTTTGTTTTATGTCTTTATGATATGAAAAAAAATAGTGTGTGCTGTAATTCCTCCCTACTGAGTTTCAGGCCAGTGATATTATAAGTTTGCAACCGAGTGAACTAGTTTTGATTTATTCATTGATAGTCTCCAAAGCACTTTCGTACATCGCTTTGGATAAAGGCGTCCGATAAATGTCGTAAATGTACATTTTGTTTCCAAGGAACCTGGGCTTCTTGTCAAAACTGAATAGAGAATGGGATGGTCTGCTGCAGATTGCTCATGCAGTGAGGAAAAACCTTCACCGTTCAAAAGGACAGTAGTACTAAATACAAAACCATGGTGGATAAAAACAACCAAGTGAAAGTCTGAAACCCATTTATAATCTGTGGTACTGTTTAAAAATCGCAGTCAAAACATCCATCCAACCTGGAACAAACCTCCCAGAATAGAGGAATGGGTGCAAATCAGTCCCAAACAGTGGGCAAAGCAATTCATCCTAAAAGACTTAAAACTGTTATTGCAGCAAAAGTTAATACTGATTACTGGTCAGAAGTGGCTGAATACTTTTGGTCGTTTTTAAAAGTTTTAACCATTTTTAATAACTCATGCTGATTTCCTTTAAGAGCAATACAATTACTGTCTGGAACAATATGTATTAGTGTCATTGTAATCCAGACGAATGTGAACTCTCTGCATAGATTAGTGTTAATGGGTATTTTAACGAAGTATGTATTAGCAGAATATAATATACTGGTCAAAAAAATATATGCATGCCATCTGTCTCCTGTTTCAGTTGTCCCTTGCAGAGAGTGACATCAGCAAAATTGGAACCATCAAAGTTGAGGGAATTATTAATCCCACAAATGCAGAGATCGATCTGAAGGATGGAATTGGTAAGTCGGCGAGAAAACAATGGAGAATTGAAAACATACGGTTTGGCCGACATTTCGGGTTCCTTGTTATGACGCTTTTCTGCTTCTTCAACTAAAAATACAGCAACAAAAAAAGAAAGAAAAAAATGCACCTGCTTCTGGTTACTTTAGTTTCACATCAGTTTAATGACGGGGAACTGCGAGCCGTGATGATGGGTTTTGGAAAGGGCATCTAGGATAATAAGGAGGGATTGTGGTGGCACTGGAGGAACTGCTTATTATTGTTTATTGATCACACAGGTCTAAAATTTGAATAAATAACTTTTTCCGTCTAGTCTTCGGTCATACACTTGGAAGAGTAGCACAGAGTGCATCATAATTCCTGTTTAAATGGACGTATAAGGATTGTCTGTATATCTCTACCATGTGCTGCAGGTAACGCACTGGAGAAGGCTGGAGGGAAAGATTTCTTGGAAGCTGTAAAAGAACTGCGGAAAACACAAGGCCCTTTGGAGGTTGCGTCAGGTAGAATTTACACACTCATCCAGAGGGAGTGGGTGCATAGTCTATTTAATGCCCAGTCTATAGTTTCCTCTTTGCAAACAGTTGTGAGCACTCATTTATTATGATTTTTTTTTTGCTTTCGCCATCCCAGTTGCAGTTAGCCAGGCCAGTGGGATGGCAGCACGTTTCATCATCCACTGCAACGTCCCTCAGTGGGGCTCTGAGAAGTGCGAGGATCAGCTGGAGAAGACAGTGAAGAACTGCTTGTCTGCTGCAGAGGAGAAAAAGCTCAAGTCTGTGGCCTTCCCTTCTCTACCTACTGGAAGGTGAATCTTTATACAGATGAAATTCAGTTACAACATAGCATAAGCTCATACTCTATTAGATTGATATTTTAGTTGTTTTTTTCTTGATTGCGTTTATTCCCGTGTGGCAAAATCTGTATATTCCGTCGTCAATCGATTTTTGTACTCATTCACAGGGACTGTACAGCAGATATCCCACATACGCCGAGCCTTACGATACATTTGAAAGGTTATTTATCAAAAATCACAGAGGTGTTGGTGGGGTTTTCAGCACTTTTTTTAAAGCCGTCCATTGACGTTTTCCGTCACACGAGAGTCAGGACGGCGGTATTTTGCAGTTTCTCTGTAACATGGCAAGCTGCATCTGTTCATGTTATTAACTTTAAGAGAGATGCACAGGAGAGGCTGGTGAGGGAGCTGTGTATAGTTGCTATAATGTAAGTGATAACAAGAGCAGAGCTGTACAATACAAAGCACAAATCACAACATCCAGCCATTATTATTATTATTATTATTAACAACGTGCCCAGCTTATTTTACTGGTTATATCTTCTTCTTTTGGCTGCTCCCATTAGGGGTTGTTTCCATACCACCCTGTCCTCTACATCTGCCTCTTTCACACCAACTACCTGCATGTCCTCCCTCACCACATCCATGAACCTCCTCCTTGACGTTCCTCTATTTTACTGGTTATATAATAATTATATAATGTAAATCATGTAATAACAAATTGGTTTATTTACTGTACAATGATGAGCTGATTTGTGTAGATAGATAGATAGATAGATAGATAGATAGATAGATAGATAGATAGATAGATAGATAGATAGATAGATAGATAGATAGATAGATGTTTTGCTTACAGAAAGCTTGTTTTTTGTTTGCTTTCAGCTGAAGTTCACAAAAATGTTATACAATGCTTATAGTACATGGGACTCTTTCATATCTCAGTTTACTCCAAGAACAATTGAGCATGCTTTTGCTTGTAACCCTAATTTCCTGTATTTATCATCTGCAATTGAAATGGCACTGTTTGATGTGGTCATCTCTGTTTAAATCAACATGTGATGTTTATAGACAAATGACTCATTCTGTTTTTGATTGTAAACAGAGCTCTCTTTCAATCTTTTTTTTTCTTCTTCTTCCAGAAATGGTTTCCCAAAGCAAACTGCAGCTCAGCTGATACTGAAGGCCATTTCGAACCATTTTGTTTCAGCAACCACATCCTCACTGAAGAACATTTACTTTGTGATGTTTGACAGCGAGAGCATCGGGATTTATCTGCAGGAAATGACCAAGATGGAGGTCAAGTGATGATTGCGCAGTGGGTTCTTGTTGTTGGTAGCTTGCATAGCTTGGATGCTAGTCTGTTTTATCTGGTGAGTTCTGTGTAGGCCATTTTTTTTATGGAAAACTGAACTGACAGATGTTAGCATCCAGGCTAACAGCCGGATTTCGGCTCGTTTTCCAGCTGACGTGCCGTTTGACTAAAGATGCTGTAGTTATTTGGGTATCGGAACAAATTCGGAAGGTATATTAAAAGGGTATTTGTGAGTGACGTACTATATGCGTTTATGTTACACTGTTACCTTGACACTCATTTAGAGTAGGCCAAGTTCATTTGATCCATTTTTTTTGTTCTTAGACTGAGCTTGTTTTTAACATTCCATGTTGTATAGACTTTTAATCACTGTTTTTTCAGCTAGATTTACTGTGTAGTTTCTGATACACTTAGTTTATTAAGGGGAAAAAAATGTGTTTGTCATTTTGATTTGAAATAAAACAATGTTTTACACTGTATCTCAGGCTCTCGTTTTCAAGCTTTTGTGTTCACTGTTTTTCTAAATCATGTTAAACTACACCTATACAGAAAGAATGGTCTAGTGAAAGAGCGGCGTTTATGGCGTTTAATAAATTATTACTGTACTTTTCATTTCAACAGCAGCCAGGTCCAAGAACTGAAAAACTCATTTCTCTAAGATGTATTATCTGTAGTTAATAAAAGCTATGTACTTGTGCGATGCAGAATAGAAAGACCAGAAAAAAGGACTTTTAATTTAGTGGACATTTAAATATAGCAATTACCATACATGTTACTTTGTTCATTATATCATATTTATTAGATTGTAAAAAGTACATTTTATTCATATATATATTTATATATGTGTATATATACATTTTTGTCATTGACTGCAGAACTACATAAAATCCCTCCACTGCCACCTTCATTTCGAGTGGTGACATCATTACACACAAGCAGTCACATCCCAGTTTCACAAAATAAAGCAACCCATTGCTGAATGATTCTGAACTGCAGAAGCAAGAGACCCCGTCCCATCCTCATAACTTGCAGCGTTCAGCAAACTTCATAAGAACCCTGTCAGCAAAATATCCAATAAGACCTGGAGCAAAAACTAGTGTTGTTGAGGTTGACTGATTTACTAAACCAAAAAAAAATTATAATTTTTTTGTTTACTGGATTTTTGTAGAAATGTGATCTTTAAACGAATTACACCAACATCAGAAATAGTAACACAATATGACCTCAATACTGTACTCAGTTCACAATCTCTTTAAGACCTATCAGGACTAAAAACTAAATTAAATAAAACCTGGCATGCACATTTCCGTGTACAGCACATTCACCCATTTAAATTACCCACAACAGGCTTGACTTAGGAACAAATCTGGAATGTTCTACCCGTGTTCGCGGCACAAGTGGATCTCAGCAGAATGTGTATTTGTTACTTCTCGTCGGAAAGACTACATATATTGACAGATATTTTCGAATGATGAAATGCAGGACAAACATTTCTGAAATGATCAAGATAACTACGTAAATGTCCAAGAAAGCAAATATGTGATCATAAATTATGTCTGTTTAATGTTACTGTACACTTTAAATTATATCGAGTGGTGAGGAGAGTTAATGCTAGATCCATCTCCATTCTCCTGCAGTTGTGATGCCTCAAAAACAAAACACGCTCAGTACAGATCATGCTGAAGCTCAACCAAATTATTTACCGCTATAATTGTTCCAATAGATTTTTGGAGTAGTGTAAGACACTGTAGCTTCAATACATTATCTCTGCACAAATTAGTAGAAATATAAACCCCGGTTCTCGTTCTAGGACTGTCCATCGTGTTCCAGTTGTGCATTGCTAATCTGAATAAATATTTCTGCAAACTGGTTTAATGTAGGATCGTATGATCAACAGCACTGAGTGTAATATACCTTAGCATGGGCATGTTTATTAGAGGGGGTGCACTTTCACTCTGACTTCAATCTTTTTAGGTCCTGGCCTTATGTAATGTACTCATTTGTGCTGATCGTGCATCCAGTTGGAGCATGTCAATGCAAAGAGAGAGAACACCAGTGTCTCCAATTCTCCATTGTCCTCTTCCAGATGCTCAAGGACGATCTTGTGGTTCTATTTGACCTCTGAAGTGTCGATCGGTTCAGTCGGACGAGGCACTGAAAGCAGGGGTACAGGAGATGTGGCTTCGATGAGGGCGGGATTTAGGATGATTGGCAGTGTCATGGGCGGCACGCCGACCTGCAGTGGAGATGCTAGGGGTTGGAGTATTAGAGGAGACTGAGTGAGAGTAGGCATAGTGTCAGATGAGCTTTTAACTGGGGTGGGCATTGGAGGGGTGGAGGGGGGCACTGGAGACGATCTGTCATTTCCTGTGAGAGTTAGAAACAAAAGATAAAATAAACACTCTGGTAAGCACAGTACACCTTAATCACTAATTGTGTGGTTAACATGCTTGGTGGCTTTTCATTTAGGGAGTAGCAAGCATTGTTGCACTCTCACCGTTGGCACTGGGTGTTTGTATGTCCTGAGGAGATGCAGGTCTGCTGGGGGTCTTTGGCTCTGGTGAGGCAGTTGGCACTGGTGCAGGGAATGGCACAGGAGGGGAGGGTGAAGAAATAGGAACAGAAGCAGGGGCAGGTTCTACAGGAACACTAGGGACAGGTTCTGTACACAGTCGGGGTACAGCAATAATTAATTATTACGTATTTAGCGTGTTTTCTAACGGTGTGTATTTTACACTGGAAAGTGAAAAGTTAAAGCTCTGCAGGGTGGTACCTGGCATGACCGCTTGTTTAAAAAGCTCCTCTCGGAGATGGGGCAGGAAGCAGTCAATTCTCTCCCATGTGATCTCCCACAGATCAGAGTAGCCTGTACGCGAGTCTGCATTGTGGAAGATCCCAGCTGTGTCCATCACCAAAAGCATGTTCTTCAAAGACTCGGGGATCGCCTCCAACTGTGTAAAAATATATATTAATTACAGCATTTTATTTAATGTTGATATGAAATTGGACGTTGGTTTCCAAATGTGAATAATGGAAACAGCGACTGTATTGATTACCTGATTTATTACTGCAAATATCAATGAGCAAGTGTTAGTTGCAATGTAAATGCTACTTATAGTGTACTGATGCACAAGGTTGCACAAATGGTTAAAGTTCAAAGTTCGTTGATGATAAATAATGCATTCAATAATGTCCAGACTACTAATAAGGGCAAATGACAAATTCTTCAGCTTCAAGTACAATATGGTGATTGACCAGCTGCAGTACAAACGAGACAAGACTAAACCAGGTTATAAAAACAGGGGGCATTGAAATATCTTCATCATATCCGAACAGAGAGACTCTTCTATTGAAGCAGTGAATACAGTGCAGCCACAGTCTGTCACTTTCCAGTTACTTTGTAGCTTTATTGTATTCATTATAACTAATATTAAATTTTTATTTTAAATTTCTCACCAAGAGATCACTGGAGCCAGCGTGCATGTACTTGTCCATGAAGTCTAGGATGGTAAGCCAGAGCGCAGCAAAAGTGGGCAGAGAAAGCAGTGGTGAGAGATGCTGGAGGAACACCTGCGGAAGCCAACGCACCAGACATCATTTAGCATTTTCAAGAAGGGGGGGGGGGAAGAAAAAAAAAATCAATCACTTTCTATTTACAGTTATGCTTCACAAAATACTAAATCTATTAAACCTTGGAGAGCAGTGTACAGGCCCTCATCCTGGTCTCCTCCATGCCACCGACATCTGCTGGACTGATGTTGTCCAAGAGCTTAGTCAGCAGCGGAAACAGGACCTGACATAAAAGTGGTTAAGCCCTGAGTCAGCATCAATCGATGTTTGACTTGTATTTAACTACTGTGTCATATGTGATTATCTCACCTTGTTGAAACAGGATTCCCACTCCACAGCATCCAGTGTTTGCAGATCATGTACAAGTAGCGCCCTCTGGAGGTAAGTGAGGGCCTGCATCCGAACTTGCCTCCTAGCGTCACAGCACAGCCAGGCCATACCTACAGTGGGGCACCTTCAGTCTTTTATTCTGCTTTTTCTGCATGCTGCAATATACTTGTGCATGGTGGTAAAATATTAACCAATCCATGAACTCAAAAATTTGCTTTTTCACATGTGCTTCAAACAGATAGCCGACTTAAATTTGTTAACCTATCTATTACAAAAAAAACCCAAAAACATAGTCACCATTTCTCAAAATTAAAAAATAAATATGCATGGGCTCAGATTGTGATGTCAGAACTAAGCTTAACTCTAAACCCTCTAATCTGTATGTAGAAAAGTATGATTCTAAAAGGGTAAAAGTATAGAGGTGCCCCTTTACAATTGAATTTTCAGGCAGTAAAAAAAAAAAAAAAAATACTCTATTATACAATAATGAATAATTAATTAAATTACAGTCCATGCATACTTCAAGGCTCTTTAAGGCTCTACTTTAAGGTATGTATATGAATCTTCCTAAAATAAATAAATGGCCTCGGCACTGAACAGGAGACAAGAAAGAAATGTACTAAAATAAGATCTTGGTGTGATGGGAAGGCAAGGGAGAACAAAAAAAAAAAAACCTTTTTTTTTTTAAACTGTTATAAGTCTGACCTTGGAGCAAAGGACACCAGCAACTTGACCAGAGTGTCTGAGAGTCAGCTTCAATCTTCTTTCCACCTGCCTCCAGATGGCGCTGTTCTTCTGCCCATGAGCTATAGATACTGGCTGCCCGCGTGTGCAGTGTATGCATCAAATCTAATAACTAAGAGTAGAAGCGCTGCATTAATCACAGTTTTTTTTTTTTTTTTTTTTTTTTAAACTAATTAGTTAAATTTCCAATCAATAATAAACGACCCATCACCTACAGGAAATAGCGATCTAAAAAATAAAAAATGCACAGCTCAGATGATCAGTTTATTTAAATTGATGCATGCTGATCAACATATCTAGATTAAGCAGGTCAAGGAGATGCAGACAGGGGCGGAAATAAGCTGAACCTTATTATTCCAAAGGAAATCTAGGTGGTGAAGAGGTCTGAATGAAATGTAAAAGTGTGTCATGACTGTAATTCATTGAACAGGGAAATTAATTATTGTTGGTAATTTGGTATTTAAAAGTTTAGAGGATGCATCATTGGTGATTGTTTCTAAATATCCGAGCTGTAATGGAAAAAGAAAAACGAAGCAACATTAATGGCCTAAAGGACCTCACCACCACACGACCCTACAGCAGCAGGCATGTACACAGTAAAGGAAGTAGGGAAAGGGCTGCGGTACTTACGTCCTGACTAACCTGTAAAGACACCGTATGGTAGCTGGCTGGCACCCCCTCGTCCTCCTCATCGTCACTGTGGGAACGGGACGGCCGCTGACTGGTGGGTTTAGCTCGGCGGGACACACCCTCTTTCTCTCTTGGCTTCTTCCGTAGCCGACTGGCTTTTGAGTCGTATTTGTGGCTCTTTTTTTTCTCGTGTGTGCGATAACCTGTTTAAGCCGCAAGAATGCGTTGGAAGAAAATGAGTTAACGAAAAGTTAAACCTCGTTTTGTCAGCTTGTCTACCAGTCTTTCCTGCCTTTTCAACAATCAAAAAGAACAACAAAAGAGTAACATCATCTTTTATCTTTCAACAGCAGTGCATTTCGGTAACAACATAGTTACCTTGGAAATACATCAAAATATTTTTTGTTTTGTTTTGTTTCCTGATGTGCAAAAGACAAAGAACAACTATGCTGCATGTTTACAGCGCGGTTTCCATTAGCTTTTTACATGTTGGAACTATGAACTTTGATCAAGCCGCTTTCACAGTGAGCTTATAAGCCCTGTTGACAGCAGGTATCCGCAAAAGTGCATGGAGCCCTCTGATGAATAAGAAGCCCATGTCTAATCACTGTGCCAAAAAGTGCTGAATGTCTTAACTAAGCCCGCTGAAGATAGCTGGATTGAAGAACGGAGGGATAAACAGAGAGAGGGTATACAAGCCTCGCAGTTAGATTGCCCCGAGTTAAATGACTCACCCTTAGAGCTCAGCTTAAGATACCCAACCAAAGAGCTTCCAGGCACTGACACATCCAATTACAGTGCTATGGAACCGACTCACACAAAGACATCTTAATCCCAAAGGAGTCAATCTGCACATACGAGGGCTAGAAAGGGGTCGGTCTACACATATAGGACTTTCTATAGTGTTTTGCTTAAGTCAAAACCAGAGGTAAGAGAATTTTGATGTCAGTTCAGATATTTACTTGTTTCCTTATTCGCACCAAGATTTCTCTTAAGCAAAGGCACCAAATCTTCTGAAGCAACATATTTGAGTGAGGCCATAATGTGGTTAAATCAGGAAGCAGGACTTTTGTTATTTTGAAGTCACTGTATTGTTTAGCTAGCATGGACGTGACTCTCAGTGCTCATACAATCATAGACACAATGATATCCTTGTCTTATGAGTGCAACAATAATAATAAAGATGTGCGCTTAAACAAACTAACCTCCATTAAGACTGGCTTCCACAAACACTCGAATTGCTTTCACACAAAGCTCAAAGTTCTCAGGTGTGACGTGTGCGGCGTCGCGTACAATAAAAGACAGTGACTCCACACACTTGATGAGAGACTTGGTGTCATGCAGGCCCATGTCCTGACCCAAGGTTAAACTGTACTGGTTAATCAGAGGAGCTTGAATTTTAGAGTCTGGAGCAAGTAGGGCCTTACTGCTGTCCAGGTCATCCTTACCAACCTATCAAAAAAACAATAAACAGTATATTAAGGGCAGATGGCATTAATAAAGAGCTACCTAATGTCTAGACACACCTGTTTAAACAAAAAATCTTCCAGGGCACACCTGAGCGACAAAAAACACCTGTCAGTCACTTTTTTTCCAACTCTTGAAAAATAGGTTGGGTTCAAATAGGTTCTAAAGTGTTTAACACAAATGTAAATATCAGGAAATATTTGAAATGAAAATGAAATTCTTGCTCCATCGTTTCTTCAATCTTTACTGCAATTATAAAAGAACTGGCCTTTGCTGTATCATTAATTCCAAAAAGGATTTTTCCTTCCCTTGGTCACTAGGAAGACCTAATCACATAAGATACTACCTCTAGCATTTTTTTTTTTTTTTGTTTATTTCGGTTATATGGAAAAATTGGATTTGGGGAGCATAGAATGCAGAAGACTCTTCTTCAGGGCACCTAATGAGGAAGAAGTTTCTAACAAGGATCTTCATAAAAAAAGTATACAAAATAATACAAAACTGAAAAGGATGTCGAGATATATATATATATATATATATATATATATATATATATATATATATATATATATATATACACAAATTGTTAAAAGTAGGCAAAGTTAGTACATGTTTTTTCCGTACTCACCACTAGCCATCCGACTTCAACTTCAGTGGAGGAGCGGAGCATTCTGGGTTTGCTGTGTTCGGTGTAAACCTCGGAGTCAGAGGTATAGCCTCGGTCCAAAGTGACTTCACTCTGGTGGTATGAGCTCACTTCACTGTCAGACTGAGCACCTACAGAACCCATGTGTTTAATATTCAGTTATCACTGCACTCTCTAGATTCGACTCTAGATCAGAAGGATCTGTGTGGTTCACAGGACATTCTCTTTACCTGTGTCACTGTCAGGGCTGCTGCTGGTGACCTGCAGTGCGGCTGGAGGTTTGACTCCGGCACCGATGCACTCCAGCAGCGTAAAAAGGGTGTACCAGTCATCGGTGCAGTGGATATTGGCAGCATTGGTTTTGAGCAGCTCGTGCAGGCCATAGGCAATCTCTCGACTAACTCTGGACAACACATGAGGCTTCATCATCAGGAGCAGCCGCAAGGAAAGCAATACCTGTGCAGAAAAAAATTATTGTTTAATGGCATAGTGAGCAGTTAAATTCACAGCAGGCTGGTCACTGGTAAACACAGGATTAAGAAGTTTTGAGTGTTTGCTCCACTCCAGTCACTTCTAGTCAAATACATGCCCTAACCTTATCTGAATAAGTATTTATTGCGTTCAAAAGTGGCTCCTGACCAAGAATGTTTGTAGACTAAAATGTAAGACAAAGTGAACGTGAGGCGCACATTTTTTAATTCATAAAATTGTAATTTTCTACATACTCTGACTTATTAAAAAAAAAAAAAAAAAAAGAATTTTATTATAATGTGTTAGAGACACAGGTATGTATGCGATAGACTTACAGATTAAAAAGTATTTGGAAATACCTGTGAGCTGATATCCTCCCGTCGCAGCAATCGTATAGCAAGTCTCAGCAGCCCCACTACAGCCCTTTCTACCAGGAAGCAGCTCTCGTTGGCATGCACACACAGGTGATACAAACGGGCACGTACAGTCTGCCACACACACGATACCCGGTCCCTGCAGGTACCCGAACAACATTAAACAAAATATATTAATGCTTTGTAATGTTTGAACTGTATCCAGTGAATTCATATGAACTAAGGCATTACTTTATTACACTACTCTATGGAACAAGTCTCTGTAACACAATTTCTTGTATATTTCAATAGTCACTGTACCTATTTTCTAGAACTATGCGAAGAAGCATCTCTAGACAGAAAGCAGCATCTTCTTCATCATACGTCTCTTCATCAGGAGTCACTGAGATAAGAGCCTGGAACGTATCGATATAACTATTACATATGTACAGCTTACTCTAATATATATATATATATATATATATATATATATATATATATATATATATATATATATATATATGTGAACAATCTCTGAGAAACTGTTCAGTATTATGGATTACAGCTTTCAAATCTACAGTCTGATTGAGCTATTTAATGTCAGCAGACAGTAAAAACACTGAAGCCAGAGGTATGAACAAGTCTCACCTTCATTAGCTCTTGCAGAGATTCCAGCTGCAGGAACTTGCTTTCTGTGATCAGTTTCTCAGGATCACAATGCTGTCAGGGAAAAAAACAAACAAAAAAACCAATAATAATAGAAACAAATGAGTCCCTCAGCAAAATAAGTTTAATAAAAAATTAAATTAAATTGCACATACCTTTATACAGAGCAGGGCAGCCTGCTTGGCCTCCTGATTCTCGGCAGAGGGGCCTCGTTGTCCTGACTGCTCCGCTCCACCACTCAGTGTCAACCAATTAACAAAGCTCAACACAGCGGACTCTCCCCTGAGAAGGGTAGAATCTTCAGTTTTAAACTGCTCTTATCACCAGCAATATCAAGACACCATGTTGTAATTTAATATTCATTATTTATCAGTTTTATTTAGATTTTCTGAGGTATAAATCTTCTATGAAGAGATCATATTCCAAAATGTCTATCTTTTTGTAACTTATATGTACCTGTTTGATGGCGTCTCCACACGCTGTAGAGAGATCATTCCATTCGGGTCTACAAAATCCTCAACCTTTAAAGAAAATAAAAAAGTAGGAGACTTTCACTCCCAAATCAATCGAAACCTTTCTGTTCCTTTCAAATCTGCCAATTTACACTGACAAAAACCTTTAACACATGTTGCATTTACACAATTCATAGTTCCCCATAAGAATCCTGCTCTCACCTCTACCATGGACTTGGGTAAGAGCTCAGCCCTGAAGAGCTGTAGCATAGCATCCATGATGTTCTTCCAACCCTCTCGCAAGATATCACCGTGCCGATGAGCGAGGTTAAACGCTGTCTTTGCTGCTATCTGAGCCTTGGCATTGCTGCCAAAAACTGTGGGCAGGTTTTCTACAGACTGGACACACAAAACATGGCGTTACAAATCCGGCTGGTATGATCTCGAATGAAGAGTGTGAAAGACCGGTGTTGATTTTACCTCACTGTTGAGCGTAGTAAACTTGCAAAGAGAGATGATTAAATTATCAAAAACGTCGCTGAAGCCATAGTGTGCTGAGATCATTGCGCATTTCCTGGAGACGGTATAAAAATGAATTAGGACAATATTACTAATAGTCATGCATGATTGTTTAGATATGGAGTTTTTTTTCGCCATTTTACACACCTGAAGCCCGCAATGGCTTTTTGGATAATAGCGTCCTCTAAGCTCTTGTCGAACACATAGGAAAGGGCAGCAATTGTCGGGCCCCAGGTCATCGTGAATAGGTCGTGATCGTAGCTGCCGGGAGGCACATGGAGGAAGATCCCCTCAGATGTGGCTCCTCTGTGTAGCAACACACTCCACACATAGTTCTCCTTTACCAGGCCTTTCTGTTCATCAGGCATAACAATTTCTTCATTCCTGCAGGACAAATCACACACAAACCACTTGATTTGAAAACACTTTCAATGTTTCAATGTTAAACTTCGGGACAAGAAAGCAAATAAAACATTTTAAAAGTAAATAAAGTAAATTTTAAAAAATAAATAAATATTTTACAATTATTAATAATTTAAAATAAAAAAATAATCTTTTGCTTTCTTACTTGATGGCATTGTAGATATCCTCCAGCATGTCCTGATCAAAATCTGTACCACCATTCACATTTTTCAAATTCTTCTTGAATTGCTATTAAATTACAGATAAAGAGATTATTAAAATTCGTTAATGTCTGCAAACTGCAATACCATCTCTTTCTTATCACCTTTCAGATCTTATAATGGACCTTAGGGTTACTACTTTTTCTGTCCCTTAAGTGTTAGAGCTGGGCAAACTGGCCTAAAGCCAAACTCAGCCCCAATATAAACACACACATCCGTTGCTGAGTGATGGCGTTAGGCCACTGTTTTACTGCATGCCTTCTTAATGGCAGGTAAAAACAAGGGAAAGCTAATCTCCCTGGAGAGAGGGATGAACAGAAAGAGAAATAAACAGTGGAGTAAACAGGGAGAATGGGGAAGTGCCAGCTGGGCCCGTGTTGTTCCATACTGGAGCTTTGGTCCAGACATTTACTATAGCTGCCTCAGAGATGAGACAGCTGCACTCACACACGTCAGCCAAACAGCACTGCGACCTCTCAGCTTCAAGAGCTCCACTTTCGCTTAGAACCCTGCTCGGATACTTATCCTTGAAGTATGCGGTGTGGGCATATCCCAGCACTAGCTTCCAGGAGACTGTGACGCATTTTAGATCCTTTGTTAATGGATTTTTAGAATTATTACGGTACTAAAATACTATTGACATGCCTGGCGAGAGTATAAACCTCTAACTGCACCAAACATTGTGCAACTGTGTGTATGTGCATGCGTATATACGTTCAAGCCTGGTCAATAATGCTAGTGATTGTAATAATAGGTTGTCTGAAGAAAAAAAAAATTGTTTTTCAAAACAGGTTTTAAGTTGTGAACAAAAATCGTCCAACAAAACACATTGGACAGGGTAGTAAATATGAAGCAGCCATAATTAGTAGCTCACGTTTTTCGTCATTGATGGGAACCAAATTACAGCGAGTGCTATAAAGATGCTGGTAAATCATCTGGGAACGTTTGCACGGAATCGCAGCAGTAGTGGTGGGTGAGGAGCGGTTAGCAAAACTGCAGGTTTATGTTTTGAAAAAAGCTTTAAACGTAAAGCCCATCAACAGGTGTAGGAAAGCAGAATGACCTCTTGCAAATAACATTCACACTGTCTAGTAGCTCCACAGACACATAAAACCTATTTACATTCATCGTTAAAACTTATATGGAAAGCTAGGAATGGCCACAGGAAAAAAAGCTATGCTAGCGGTTTACTGACAGAGGACATTCATAAAGGCTTTTTTGAGAAACGTGAAATTCTGCACTGATAACACAGTGTTCCGCAAATGCCGCTCACCTCTACGGTCATGGGGATGTTCTGCTTGCGGACGTTGTGGTTGTGTTGATCCGTGTTTAACATAATGACCGCGTAGGCCAATGCAAAACCAGCATCGTTCGTCAAGAAGGGATTCCCGTTTACTTTCTGCACGTGGGAAACAGAGCAATAAAAAAAATTCAACATCCAATCCAGTACGAGCAGAAATATCTTCATAAATCACTTTGAATATGCAAAATTAATTCAACGATCTGCTTCCTCTCAGAAGGTCAAAGAGTCAACCTTTTCCTGTTACAATATCCAGTGTAAACGGGAGGGCACAAACCTGTTGTATCTATTTTGTGTGAAATGAGCTCATCCGATCTTTTCTGACTGCGACTAAAAAAAGACATTACTACGAATACTTTCCAGGTCACACAGAGAGAGCGACCAAACTTATTTAAGGAGTATGTTCTAGGTGTTCTCTTTCTTTGGTTCAGGCTTGTCTCTTGCTGCAGGGCAGATCGATTATGTCACATGCCCTCCTGCAACTTTTTCCTTGTCCCTGATTACCTGCATGACTAATAACCCTGTCCTTCATTCCTGTTCCACAGTCACTAATTACCTGATGATAGGGCCAGTTGGTGGTAAGGATTGACTTAGCATGTGGTAATGGAAGAAGTGGTGTATATGTCCTAGTAATTGTGTGCAAGTGAGACAGCAGTCTACACTCTATTTACAGTACGTGTGTGTGTGTGTGTGTTGTGTCCCTGCCAAGGTGAATGTGTGTATGGCAGCTGACTCACATGCCAGTTGTCAGTGAAGGTCTCCAAGAGCCGATGAATGACCGGCGCTTCGCCAGGAAGTCGGAAAGCCTCCAGATACAAACGCAGAGCCTCGTCTATACGCAGCCCTTGAAAAGCGAATGTGCTGGAAAGAAAAGAACGATTACATTAAGTATCATATACACAAGTACTTTTTCAACACTTCGAGGGACAGATTACTCTCCTCTTTGCATTCGCCAACTCCTTTTGCAAATCAATGCAACACAAATGCAATACTGAGGAAATGCATCTTAAGATCCAGCTTTGAAAGTATAAAGTCACAACAGCAGATGGCAGCACACTCTGCCATCAGCAATATTTCTTCATACTGAAGATGTTGAAGGCATCATCCATCTTAACATCCCTGCTGAACTTGAATATTAATTACCCTGAAATATACTGCAAAGAGCTAAATCCAGATAAAGAGGATCCATGAGAACCTGAGGTCAAAGGAAATCTTACTTGACAAAACTGTCGAGCAACTCCGTGTTGTTCCTGTCACTTATGAATTCTCCAATCATCTTCTTGTCCAGTCGAGGGTTTTCTCTAAGCCACTGAGCCACTTCACCGGTGTCCATTGGGCTACTCAGGAGACCTTTTTCCTGCAGAAACTGGATCCCCTTCTTAGGCTTTTGATTGAACTGCTCTGTTCCTGTGATGAGAAGCTATAAATACAGACCAAAAACATAAAACTCTAAACACTCATGTTTGCTCATTAACAAAGCTAATCTGTCATCAGCACTGCCCTCACCATGCAACCTTACTCGTCTGACAAACGAAAAGTAAAAAAAAAATAATAATAATAATACAAAAATCACTCACTCTGCACTTTTTTCTTTTCTTTTTCAAAAGCTACTTTATTGCTATGAATTTCTTCCATGTTAACAGCAAATTATTTGTGCAACCTATTTCTACAATTACAACGTGAATATATTAGCCGTTTATTCAATCTGTGAAATCTCAAAAAATACCTTTTTCTTGTTTTTGATGTTAATCAGTTCCTGGGAGTCCGGGAAACAACTTGTGAAACGGTGAGGCTTTTTAGGGCTTTTCTTTTCAGCTGAAATATTTGGAGGACAGAAATTAAAGAGGGGAAAAAACATTATTCCACTGTCGAAATAAAAACATTGATATCATTAGTTGTCAGGCTCAGGCTAAATGAAATATTTAGTCACGCAGTATGTTAAAGTATAGCACCTGAATCAGTCTCTTCCTGGTCTTGTCTACCCAGCTTCATCTTCTGAGCCATTAGATGTCCACTGGTTGGAGGACACACTGATGGAGCTCCTGACTCTAACGCAGTCTGTCCATTTAAACCAAACAAAGTCTTGCCAGCCTCTGAAGATTAAAGAGCAAAAGCTAAACAAAAACCAATACTGTGTGACTACTAAAAATCAGTACAATAATGATGATAAAAACCTGTTGCTGCATCTGTAGTATTGTAGACAGGGGCCTCTGCTTCAGCTGTTAAAGTTTCTGAGTGCTCCTGCTCAGCAGCTCTGGTCATCACTTTGGCCTGACAGTGAGCCTCTGTGCTGTCTATTACAGTTAACAGAGCTTCAAGTGAAAGAAGATGGGTTGTGTAGAGCTGTCCAGAGACTGGAAAAGCATTCTGCAAAAGTAGTAGATCAAATTAGCTGAATGAACTTTTCAGGATCAATGCTGCCTGATGTTAATCAGTCTTTAAGAAAATCGAGGTTAAAATGGATCACCTTGGAGAGCAGTTTGGTGAGGTCCTCAAAAAGGTTGGAACAGTAGAAATCACAGTCATAGTTAATATAAAGCTCAGTCACGAAGCTAGGGATTCTCCACAGCTGCACAACTGCCTCAAGGGCCATTTCCTTCATTTCATAGGGCATCTTTGGGTTCTCTGAGGTAATGATGTCCATTAGCTTCTTCAAATAAATCTAGAAGAGGCACAGCTAATTAGCTATTTAATACAATACCAAAAATTCAACTTCAAAATGAAAGAGCCATCTCTATAATTCACACAAAAGAAATTCAGATCAAGAAATCTGCTTTTGTGCCAATGTTTACATACCTCGAGCTGAAATTTGAGATGTCCACGCATGCTCTCAAACAGGAGGAAGCAGACTCGGATTGAGGCAGCATACAAATTCATTCGCTCTTCGCTTATTAACTACAAAAAACGCGACACGTCATTACATTAATTTACCTCAGGATGAAAGAAATACACACTAAAGTACAAAAAAAACTCAGAGAAAAGATCAACCTGTATGAGATGTCTGCAGAGTTCATCTTTGACTAGGACCAGAAGTGACTGGTATGGAGCGATGTGTGTGGCCTCCAGAGCCACGTTGAGCAGCTGCAAACCCATGTGCTTCATCACATCCGAGTTGTGGCGGTCGTGAGGGTTGGTGAGAGAAATGAGAAAGCGGAAGAGCTCTCTCAGACATGGAAGTCCATATGGGATTAAAGCTACACCTGAGGATAATAGAAAGTAGAGTGTGTTAAGAAACACTGTGCTAAATATATGAATTTTTATCAAACTGCATAGAACATAAATATAGCTGTACCCTCTTTCTGGGAAGACTGAGTGAAGCGCACTCCTCTGGGATTTACATAGTCCATGTCATGCACTGATGCAGAGTCAGACTGATCCATTAATGAATCTCGGTCCTCAAGCACCTCAGGAATGGATTCAACTGAGGCAGACTGAGTACGTTCTACCGGTCTACCCTCACTCTGTCACCAAAACACAGCAAGAACATTTCTTGGTAAAGAGTAAAACATACATATATAACAACACATTTTTATTTTATATATATATATATATATATATATATATATATATATATATATATATATATATATATATTTATATATTTATATTTATATATAAAATACACACACACACAGAGCACAATTTATCAAGAATGATAATAAAACATAAGAACTACTGAAAAGCATATTTC